>NC_059206.1:34062719-34362719 GCF_020615455.1 Coregonus clupeaformis | reverse complement strand
TTTCTTGTGTGTTTCATGTTTTACAGCACAAGCGCAGACACCTTGGTGTTGAAGATGGAGATTATTTAATCATAGGACAAAGAGCCACTAAAGGGACAACAGGGCTAAATTGTTGAACATGGAAGATCTGATCAATGTTTTAATATGGCCTGTAGAGGATAAGAGTCTCGACAGTACATGAAGTCCTAGGAAGGATGATGATGGCCCTTAGTAGTCTATTGATGTTAGGGCTGCAGCTGTCCAAAACTTCAATAAGGGATGGAAGTTTCTGACCCACCCAACGGGTGGTTTGGAATTCCAATTGTTAGAGCCTATCCTGCCCATGATATACTAGGCAACATACACATGGCCAGTACATTCATATAAAGTGCCATCGTTTTACGTTGTTACCTAGCAATGCACTACTACTACTACTACTACTACTACAGATCCACTGTTTCATCTGCCCAGCCATGCAATGTATAAACTTGTTCTCCACTGTGAAAAACATACACATTATCTCCGACATTTGCAACATGTCGTAATGAACGTGTCCAAATCAAATCAAATGAAAATGTATTTGTCACATGTGCCGAATACAACAGGTGTAGACCTTACAGTGCAATGCTAACTTACAAGCCCTTAACCAACAATGCAGTTTTAAGAAAGAATACCTACAAAAAATATATATATATAATAATTAAAGAGCAGCAGTAAAATAACAATAGCGAGGCTATATACAGGCGGTACCGGTATCGAGTCAATGTGCAGGGGCACCGGTTAGTCGAGGTAATTGAGGTAATATGTACATTAATATGTACAGTTATTAAAGTGACTATGGGGGTAGAAACTGTTTAGAAGCCTCTTGGACCTAGACTTGGCGCTCTGGTACCGCTTGCCGTGCGGTAGCAGAGAGAACAGTCTATGACTAGGGTGGCTGGAGTCTTTGACAATTTTTAGGGCCTTCCTCTGACACCGCCTGGTATAGAGGTTCTGGAAGGCAGGAAGCTTGGCCCCAGTGATGTACTGGGCCGTACCCACTACCCTCTGTAGTGCCTTGCCGTCGGAGGCTGAGCAGTTGCCATACCAGGCAGTGATGCAACCAGTCAGGATGCTCTCGATGGTGCAGCTGTAGAACCTTTTGAGGACCCATGCCAAATCTTTTCAATCTCCTGAGGGGGAATAGGTTTTGTCGTGCCCTCTTCATGACTGTCTTGGTGTGCTTCGACCATGTAAGTTTGTTGGTGATGTGGACACCAAGGAACTTGAAGCTCTCAACCTGTTCCACTACAGCCCCGTCGATGAGAATGGGGGCGTGCTTTGTCCTCTTCTTTTTCCTGTAGTCCACAATCATCTCCTTTGTCTTGATCACGTTGAGGGAGAGGTTGTTGTCCTGGAACCACACGGCCAGGTCTCTGATCTCCTCCCTAAAGGCTGTCTCGTCGTTGTCGGTGATCGGGCCTACCACTGTTGTGTCAACGGCAAACTTAATGATGGTGTTGGAGTCGTGCCTGGCCATGCAGTCATGAGTGAACAGGGAGTACAGGAGGGGACTGAGCACGCACCCCTGAGGGGCCCCCGTGTTGAGGATCAGCGTGGCGGATGTGTTGTTACCTACCCTTACCACCTGGGGGCGGCCCGTCAGGAAGTCCATGATCCAGTTGCAGAGGGAGGTGTTTAGTCCCATGGTCCTTAGCTTAGTGATGAGCTTTGAGGGCACTATGGTGTTAAACGCTGAGCTGTAGTCAGTGAATAGCATTCTCACATAGGTGTTCCTTTTGTCCAGGTGTGAAAGGGCATTGTGAAGCACAATAGAGATTGCATCATCTGTTGATCTATTGGGGCGGTATGCAAATTGGAGTGGGTCTAGGGTTTCTGGGATAATGGGATAATGGTGTGAGCCATGACCAGCCATTCAAAGCACTTCATGGCTACAGACGTGAGTGCTACTTGTCGGTAGTCATTTATGCAGGTTACCTTAATGTTCTTGGGCACAGGGACTATGGTGGTCTGCTTGAAACATGTTGTTATTACAGACTCAGACAGGGAGAGGTTGAAAATGTCAGTGAAGACACTTGCCAGTTGGTCAGCGCATGCTTGGAGTACACGTCCTGGTAATCCGTCTGGCCCTGCGGCCTTGTGAATGTTGACCGGTCCTCATGAGAGCCAGTTTCATCATAGTGCTTGATGGTTTTTGCGACTGCACTTGAAGAAAAAGTTCTTGAAATTTTCCAGATTGACTGACCTTCATGTCTTAAAGTAATGGTGGACTGTCATTTCTCTTCGCTTATTTGAGCTGTTCTTGCCATAATATGGACTTGGTCTTTTACCAAATAGGGTTGTCTTCTGTATACCATCCCTACCTAGTCACAACACAACTGATTGGTTCAAACGCATTAAGAAGGAAAGAAATTCCACAAATTAACTTTTAACAAGGCACACATGTTAATTGAAATGCATTCCAGGTGACTACCTCATGAAGCTGGTTGAGAGAATGCCAAGAATGTGCAAAGCTGTCATCAAGGCAAAGGGTGTCTACTTTGAAGAATCTCAAATATAAAATACATTTTGATTTGTTTAACACTTTTTTGGTTACTACATGATTCCATATGTGTTATTTCATAGTTTTGATGTCTTCACTAATATTCTACAATGTAGAAATAGTAAAAATAAAGAAAAACCCTTGAATGAGTGTCCAAACTTTTGACTGGTACTGTATATACAAAGAAATGTCAATAGCAAAAACAGCTAAAACAAAATGAAATGCAGCTAGTTTGGCGTGTTTCCAGCTTCAGTCCGAAGTGATTGTGTTAGCTGTGTAGTTGGCTAGCTAGTCTAGCAAGGGGGAAGCAAAGAGCCTCCATAGCAACCATTTTTGTTTGCCAAAGCAACCTGCAAAGTTCTGGAACTATCAACCAGCGCGCTGGTAGTTTTGCCACAGATAGAACATAAAAATATTTGGTATTGCTTTACATGGCAGTCAATACAAATAGAACTAAAGACCAGAGAACGCCTCCCTTTCCCTTTCCTAAAATTGCACTTGACAGCCAGTTAGTGAATGTAGCATCATGTTTTGTTGAAAAATGGATGGTTTCGGAAAGAATCTAGCTTTTTAATGCTGGTAACCCATTGTATAAAAGCAATAATACACTTGAGTCCATGTGTTATGACATTTTTATCAAGGCTTTTTTTTTTTTTTAAGCTATTCAAAATATATAATATAGAAAAGCAAACAAAGAGTATGCAACAGTATACAAACATTACAAACAACAGTCAGGGGAATCAAGACAATACATTAAATAAAGACCTTCCAAAAAATGTACAAACATTCAACGTTTTGATAGATTTTTTGTTATGAGTGTGTTTATATATTGTTTAATTTAATAAAATACAATTTAAAAAAAAAGTTTGACACACACATTTACATTTATGAATATGGAATTTAGCTAAAATAACAATGAGGTTGTTTAAGAAGAAAGGCTTTGCATAGACTTTGCTATACTTTGTAAAAACCAAATATCACATTTTCAAGTAGAAGGGAAAAATGTGCACGAATAAAAAAAATCGACAGATATCTTACCACAGTTTACGGTATAAGAGCAATACCAAAATAAATGTAAAACAGTCTCCGGTTGTTCATTACAGAAGGTACAAGAAGCATCAATGTATAAAAAAAAAAAATCAAGATAGTGTTTAGTGGGGTATTGTGGATTAATTTATATGACATTTCTTTAATCTTATTAAAATAAACTTCTGAAAAAGAGACAATTATTTTTTTATATGAATATTTCTTAAAAGACCATTCCAGAAAGACAGGACATATGGGACTGAAACATCATCATGTATTTTCCTATTGTTGTTAAAAACAGTAGGAGAGAAAAATATCATGCCTACTGGTGAGTCAGCTGGATCAAGAGATGGTAAAGAAGAAGGCATAGATTTGCCAACATCCTTAAAAAGTACAATAACTCCAGAGGGGATTGCATCAAAGACTAGGGCAAATTCCTTTGGAGATATCGGTACAGTGGGGCAAAAAAGTTTTTAGTCAGCCACCAATTGTGCAAGTTCTCCCACTTAAAACGATGAGAGAGGTCTGTAATTTTCATCATAGGTACACGTCAACTATGACAGACAAAATGAGGAAAAAAATTCCAGAAAATCACATTGTAGGATTTTTTATGAATTTATTTGCAAATTATGGTGGAAAATAAGTATTTGGTCAATAACAAAAGTTTCTCAATACTTTGTTATATACCCTTTGTTGGCAATAACACAGGTCAAACGTTTTCTGTAAGTCTTCACAAGGTTTTCACACACTGTTGCTGGTATTTTGGCCCATTCCTCCATGCAGATCTCCTCTAGAGCAGTAATGTTTTGGGGCTGTCGCTGGGCAACACGGACTTTCAACTCCCTCCAAAGATGTTCTATGGGGTTGAGATCTGGAGACTGGCTAGGCCACTCCAGGACCTTGAAATGCTTCTTACGAAGCCACTCCTTCGTTGCCCGGGCGGTGTGTTTGGGATCATTGTCATGCTGAAAGACCCAGCCACGTTTCATCTTCAATGCCCTTGCTGATGGAAGGAGGTTTTCACTCAAAATCTCACGATACATGGCCCCATTCATTCTTTCCTTAACACGGATCAGTCGTCCTGGTCTCTTTGCAGAAAAACAGCCCCAAAGCATGATGTTTTCACCCCCATGCTTCACAGTAGGTATGGTGTTCTTTGGATGCAACTCAGCATTCTTTGTCCTCCAAACATGACGAGTTGAGTTTTTACCAAAAAGTTATATTTTGGTTTCATCTGACCATATGACATTCTCCCAATCCTCTTCTGGATCATCCAAATGCACTCTAGCAAACTTCAGACGGGCCTGGACATGTACTGGCTTAAGCAGGGGGACACGTCTGGCACTGCAGGATTTGAGTCCCTGGCGGCGTAGTGTGTTACTGATGGTAGGCTTTGTTACTTTGGTCCCAGCTCTCTGCAGGTCATTCACTAGGTCCCCCGTGTGGTTCTAGGATTTTGCTCACCGTTCTTGTGATCATTTTGACCCCACGGGGTGAGATCTTGCGTGGAGCCCCAGATCGAGGGAGATTATCAGTGGTCTTGTATGTCTTCCATTTCCTAATAATTGCTCCCACAGTTGATTTCTTCAAACCAAGCTGCTTACCTATTGCAGATTCAGTCTTCCCAGCCTGGTGCAGGTCTACAATTTTGTTTCTAGTGTATTTGACAGCTCTTTGGTCTTGGCCATAGTGGAGTTTGGAGTGTGACTGTTTGAGGCTGTTGACAGGTGTCTTTTATACTGATAACAAGTTCAAACAGGTGCCATTAATACAGGTATGAGTGGAGGACAGAGGAGCCTCTTAAAGAAGAAGTTACAGGTCTGTGTGAGCCAGAAATCTTGCTTGTTTGTAGGTGACCAAATATTTATTTTCCACCATAATTTGCAAATAAATTCATAAAAAATCCTACAATGTGATTTTCTGGATTTTTTTTCCTAAATTTGTCTGTCATAGTTGACGTGTACCTATGATGAAAATTACAGGCCTCTCTCATCTTTTTAAGTGGGAGAACTTGCACAATTGGTGGCTGACTAAATACTTTTTTCCCCCACTGTATCTTATTAAATTAATCTCTAAAGTGTTATTCAAGTGGGTAAATTGAGAAAATTGAGACATGGGCATGAAATATAAAGGCATGTTCTACTGTATCAAAGGCTTTATAAAAATCCGAAAAGAGTATAAACTCTCACCAGAGACCAAATCTGAGTAATCTATAATATCTAGTACCAGTCTGATATTATTCGAGATGTGTCTATTTCTCATAAACCCTGACTGGGACTCATCTATTATGGAATCCAAAACAGCCCTTAATCGTTTAGCAAGGACAAGTGCTATTATCTTATAATCGTTATCTAAGAGGCAAATTGGAAGCCAATTATTAATGATTAGCAAGTATTTTTTAGGGGTAGGAATTAGAGTAATTAAACCTTGCTATAGAGTGGGAGGGAATGCTTCATTGGCTATACTCTCAGAGTACACTTACAATTGAAAGGGATCCAATTATTTGGAAAACAGCTGTTGAGTTGCAGTAATACCATTTACCCCCAGGGGATATGTTCATTTTAAGGTGATCAACAGCTTCTATAATTTCCTCTAAGAAGATGGCTTTATCACACAATTTTTGATCAGAAGAATCAATAGAGATAACATTTCCAAGAGAATCAAAGAACTGAGCTGCAGACTCCTCACAATACCTAAAGGTATATAAATTCCTGTAAAAATTGGCACAGTAGTTGGCAATTGTCCTAGGATCATCAGAGATGATATCATTCACATTTAACTGTTGAATAGTGTTACTTTTAGATAGACATTTCTCCAGGTCTGATAAAATAAGCAGAGTTCTGCTCAGGGCCGGCGTTATGAGCAGGCCTGCGGGGGGCTGGCCTACCGTACCTCCTTGCCCGTCGAAATAAAATATTTAAATATTGATAATTTAGCGCCGACAGAAAGACCCATCATTGTCAGATGAAGCATCCGAGCAAGCGAAACAGTGCCTCTCTGTCTCAGTATGTGTAGACCATGTATCTGATAATGTCTGGACTAAAACAATATGGCATGACATTCTCTTTTTTGCCAGACCGCATCAGATAAATGGGCTACATATTGTAAGACAGAAGGGTGCTGTTTCGGTCGATCAGATGCTATTTTTGACTAACGTGCGAAGGTAACCTACTTTTTGAAGTAATTAGTTTTAGAATCAGATGAAAACATCATGACTGGTTGTGTTCATGCCACATTAAAAAGGTAGGCTAATACATTTTTACAGTTAAATTGTATGTCGTTATTATAAAACCCACAATTGATCCGCTAAAGCAGTCATTTGGACTGCTCATGAATTAAAATGTTTTATTACTCTGCCATTTTTAAAGTCATGCCCCCCTCCGTCCTTGACTTTTCCTAAATAAGTATATAATACACATTGTCGTTGTTAGAATCTTAATATCACAAACAGAACAGGTGTTATAGACAGTTTTAGGAGGGCATGTCATTTTTATATGGTTTTCCCCGTTGCCCCACCTTCTCTCGACAGTAAGACCTGCTCCCCTCCTCCGGATAGTTGAAGATGCTGTGCCCAGTTGATAATCACCCCGATAATTGCCGAAACTAATTTACCACATATAATAACGGATGAAAGAAATGAGGTAGGCTAAAGTATTAAGGTGGGAGAATGGATGAGTTGATGGGCGAGGGGAAGCGAACGATGCATAAATATTTAATCACCAATTGTGAATGAAGAACAGGGCGGGTCATTCTATTGTATTGATCTATTCTAATTATAATCTCAAAATGTTATGTACTCTATCAGTCTACTTGGAGTACACAGTGAAAGTGTACGTCATTTACAATGGCAAGAAGACCAAGACGAATAGATGCACTCATTAGTGTTGCTACAAAATCGGAATGAAAACAACTCCGATGGTGGGGAAGAAATGAATCATGATGACATCTCTGATGAGTATTCTTCTGATTCTGAGCCTCAACCTGAATCTACACATCCAAGGCACAAGCGCAAAAAAGCCAGAACTGTGCGAACTGAGCAGGTGCCCAAGCCACCACCAAATGAAACGGTGAGACAGGAGAGAGGACAGCACAGTTTGGAATAGAACAAGCCGGTGAGAATTATACGGGCTAATATTAGCATAAAAATTGTATCACTGAGAGAGCAGGCCCTACATCTCCAGCAAGAAACAAAATCAGCAACGCACTCAACAGCTTTCGTTGTTTAGGCTATGTGACATGGACATGCTCCACGAATACAATTTATTGAACCCTTTAATTTTTTATTTTTTATTTTTTAACATACAGTACCAGTCAAAAGTTTGGACACACCTACTCATTCAAGAGTTTTTCTTTCTTTCTTTTTTACTATTTTCTACACTGTAGAATAATAGTGAAGACATCAAAACTATGAAATAACACATATGGAATCATGTAGTAACCAAAAAAGTGATACACAAATCAAAATATATTTTATATGTGAGATTCTTCAAATAGCCACCCTTTGCCTTGATGACAGCTTTGCACACTCTTGGCGTTATCTCAATGAGCTTCATGAGGTAGTCACCTGGAATGCATTTCAATTAACAGGTGTGCCTTGTTAAAAGTTAATTTGTGGAATTTCTTTCCTTCTTAATGCATTTGAGCCAATCAGTTGTGTTTTGACAAGGAAGGGGCGGTATACAGAAGATAGCCCTATTTGGTAAAAGACCAAGTCCATATGGCAAAAACAGCTCAAATAAGCAAAGAGAAACTACAGTCCATCATTACTTTAAGACATGAAGGTCAGTCAATACGCAACATTTCAAGAACTTTGAATGTTTCTTCAAGTGCAGTCACAAAAACCATCAAGCGCAATGATGAAACTGGCTCTCATGAGGACCGCCACAGGAAAGGAAGACCCAGAGTTACCTCTGCTGCAGAGGATAAGTTCATTAGAGTTAACTGCACCTCAGATTGCAGCCCAAATAAATGCTTCACAGAGTTCAAGTAACAGACACATCTCAACATCAACTGTTCAGAGGAGAATGCGTGAATCAAGCCTACATGGTCGAATTACTGCAAAGAAACCACTACTAAAGGACACCAATAATAAGTAGAGACTTGCTCGGGCCAAGAAACACGAGCAATGGACATTAGACCGGTGGAAATCTGTCCTTTGGTCTGATGAGTCCAAATGTGAGATTTTTGGTTCCAACCGCCGTGTCTTTGTGAGATGCAGAGTAGGTGAACGGATGATCTCCACATGTGTGGTTCCACCATGAAGCATGGAGGAGGAGGTGTGATGGTGTGGGGGTGCTTTGCTGGTGACACTGTCTGCGATTTATTTAGAATTCAAGGCACACTTAACCAACATGGCTACCACAGCATTCTGCAGCGATATGCCATCTCATCTGGTTTGCGCTTAATGGGACTATCATTTGTTTTTCAACAGGACAATGACCCAAAACACACCTCCAGGATGTGTAAGGGCTATTTGACCAAGGGGAGTGATGGAGTGCTGCATCAGATGACCTGGCCTCCACAATCACCTGACCTCAACCCAATTGAGATGGTTTGGGATGAGTTGGACCGCAGAGTGAAGGAAAAGCAGCCAACAAGTGCTCAGAATATGTGGGAACTCCTTTAAAACTGTTGGAAAAGCATTCCTCATGAAGCTGGTTGAGAGAATGCCAAGAGTGCAAAGCTGTCATCAAGGTAAAGGGTGGCTACTTTGAAGAATCTTAAATATAAAATATATTTTGATTTGATTAATACTTTTTTGGTTACTAAATGATTCCATATGTGTTATTTCATAGTTTTGATGTCTTCACTATTATTCTATAATGTAGAAAATAGTCAAAATAAAGGAAAACCCTTGAATGAGTAGGTGTGTCCAAACTTTTGACTGGTACTGTATGTCCAAATAGGATGTCCTGTGAAAATAACGTGCCCCCCTATGGAAATCAAATGCCTGTCCAACGGATTCATTCTGGCGCCGGCCCTGGTTCTGCTCTCCTTCAAGCCATTTTTTCCTTGATCTGATGATAGCACCCTCTGCCTTAACCTTGTACATTTCATCCAGTTTATTTTGTTGCTTAATTAACTCAGCTTTATCCATATCTGAAAGCTATCAGGTCGTCTCTGGAAGAGCAAGGTCATTTTTTATATACTGTAACATTTTCCTCTTATTACCTTCTGGTCTTTGCAAGATCACTGCCATAGTTTCTTAAATATATAGCAATTTCAAACTTTAGAAGTTCCCAGTTTTTCCTATAGAGACTTTACTCCAAAAATATATAGTAAAACCTATGATATACAATTTGACTATTTAATGTTTTAAGATGGAGCTATTAAGTTTCCAGTATGAAACTTTGAATTGACTATCATTCCAGGGAAATATTGAAACTTGTAAGCGAATTGCACTATGGTCTGTTAGAAGCGTGTCAAGAATACGATCAGAAACATAATTTCTTAAGCCCTCTGAAACCAGCCAATAGTCAATATGTGAACGTCTGGTACATGTTTTGTTACACCAGTTATAGGATCACTCAAGAGGAAACGTCTCTCTCCATATATCCACTAGATCAAACTTCTGCATAAATAACTTTAGATTTGCATTCAGAGAAGTAGACTGCCATGGAGGCCACCTATCAAGATAATTATCTAAAGCAATATTAAAATCTCCACCTATTAAGAGTAAAGTAGTTGGGAAATGTAGATAACCAATACAGAATTCGATTTTCTACAGCCTCAAGAAGGACATAATTTTCTTGTTTTGAGTTGTACCCATAAATATGGACAGTACCTAAAATCGTTTGACTAATTTCAATTACAAGATAAAGATAATGACTTGAGTCACGATCTGAAATAACACTGGGAAAAAATATTTTTTTATGTAGCGACACCTGCTGATCGTTCTGAACGATGTGAGAGCCAAATATCAGTACCCCATTGCGTCCTCCAAAAGTTAGCATAATTTACAGTAGAATGAGATTCTTGAAAAAAAAAACGTTTTCAGTTGCTTAACAAAAAGAAACAAGGCTTTACGTTTTACACTGTGTCTTAACCCCCTAGCATTAAGAGAAACGATTGAGTTTTTATTATAAAAATGTCATAACACATGGCCTGGTAGACAGTGTGGTAGACAATTCAGATAATGATTTTATTTCCCTTTTGACCCACATTCAAAAGTGTCACTCAAGCATGAAGATGTCATGCTCGGGGGGAGGGATGCCCATCTGCAGGAACGCCCCGAATTGAGGGCTGCAGTTGCACACTATTGGGGCTGGGCGATGGTGAGCTAGCTGGGCTGTGGAAGTCGAAGCAGTAGCCATGCTAAGCTCCTCATGGACTGACATGCTAGCCTCCTCATGGACTGACGACAACTTTGACAGATTGGGCTCGGCCGATGGAGCAGGTGTTGTGTCTTCATCCTCCATTTGTGTTTTTTAAATATTTTTTTTAGCACGAGTGAACTTTGTTTTGCCATAACTTGTGACTAGCTAGCTAGTGCTAGTTCGCATTAGCAAAGAAATGCAGAGGGTGAAAACACACATATATATATATATATATATATATATATATATATATATAACAGTGGCGGTTTTACACGGAGGCCGGGGGAGGCCCGTGCCTCCCTGGAAATGTCCCTGGCCACCCCTGTGGCCCCCCCGTGCTGACCAAATAAAAATTATGAATTTATAACTATTTTACACGCGAGCGCCAAAAGCGGAACTAATGCAACGCTCTACACGGCAACGTTCTACACGGGTAAATTAGAGTGGCGCACCCAAAAACTGTATCCTGCCATCTGCCTGCCTGCCACGTGTGGTGCTGCTTCGGTGAATGAGAGCTCAGCAACTACTATTTGCGAGAGGAGCTACGATTTGCAGGAGTCGAAGGTAAGAAAACGATTTAATATCATAAGTGACTTGTTGTTCTTGCACATAGCCTACATGTTCCTTTTGTTCCTCACACATAAATCAAATCAAGTTTTTAAATGTCTGGTCTCGATTTGTTTAGAAATGTAATCATATCTAAGCAAACTCATCGAAGCAGAAGCAAATATCCAAATGTTAGTAGGCTATCCTTGCTAGGTCTACACAATGTTGTGATGTTAACCACGTAACTTCATCCGTCTTGGCTGTTGCATCGCGATAACAAATACATTTTTAGTAAAGTAATCAACAGGTTATCTGCCAGTGTTAAGTAGGGAGGGATGGTTAGGTAACAAAATGTAATGCATGCCCCTACGTTTTTTCTTCTTCTAATAGTTATCATGAAACGAGGAAGGGACATAAAGTCATTTTTTTGCCCCAGCAAACAAAAAAGTGAGAGAAACAAATCAAGGTTTTGAGAAAGTTGAGGAAGAGGGAGAGCCAGCATGTGATGAAAGTGAGGGGTCTGACAAAGAGAGGGAAATTCCAGAGGGTGAGGAGGATGAAGAAGAGGGTGAGGAGGATGAAGAAGAGGGTGAGGAGAATGAAGAAGAGGGCGGGGAGAATGAAGAAGAGGGTGAGAAGCATGAAGAAGAAAGCATACAGGGACAGAGAGATGAACAGCCAGAGGGACAGCAAGTGGATCCATGTGGATCAAGTACTGCACCATCAGGTTTGTGATGAGGAAGGTTCTTACTATTTGCAAAGCAATGCAATTACAATGTAATGGTAGGCCTGCTGGGTGTCCTTAAAATGCTGCTTTCTGCTGTTAATTCTTTTTGTGTCAATATGGCTCTGTTTTTTTTTTAAGTAAATACTTTGCCTACATTTTGAAATACATGCACATATACAGTAAATAAATGTTGTAGTTGTGCCCTATGTTTACTGTCCATCTTCTTCAGATATCAGCAAGTCTAAGTATGACGTACCAGTACAGCCGAACTTGAAGATATTCCCAACCACACTGATGGGGGACAGAAGACGAAGCTTCAGACCAAACTGGTACACTACTCATCCATGGCTTGAGTATTCTGTAATGACGGACTCTACATGTTGCTATTCATGTAGACATTTTAGCACACCAAATGCCCCAGACACCGTTTTTGTTTCAACACCTGGTTTTACAAACTGGAAAAAGGCAACTATGAGAAATGCAGGGTTTTCACTACATGCAAAGTCTGAACGACACAAGTGTGCAATGATCGCATGGAGGGATTATCAAAGAGCTGTTAGAACTGACGCAACACTAACAGATCTCCTTGACAAAGAACACACTAAACAAGTACAAGAAAATCAGGCATACATTAAAACAGTTGGGGAAGTGCTGTTGCTTACAGCTACACAAAACATAGCACAAAGAGGACATGATGAATCTGAAGGGTCCACTAACAAAGGAAACTTTAGGGAAATTCTTAACACAGTTGCTAACCACGACCAACTTGTTAAGAGAAGATTAACTTCCATTCACAATGCAAAGTACACAAGCAAGATCATCCAGAATGAGGTTTTGGGTTGTTTGGCAGAAATGGTTCGGTCTGAAATCATAGAAGAAGTGAAGAAAAGTGAGGTTTTTAGCGTCATGGCAGATGAAACAAAGGATATTTCAAAAAAAGAACAGATGTCCTTCACACTCAGGTACTATTACAATGGGGCCATTAAGGAGAGTTTTCTCCATTTTGAATCTGCAGAGAGGTTAGATGCAGCAGGGCTTACTGGAAAAATAGTACACTTACTGGAACGTTATGGCCTGGACTACAAAAATAACCTCGTAGGCCAAGCGTACGATGGCGCTGCCGTTATGAGCGGTAAGCATTCAGGGGTTCAGGCAAGGATCAAAGAACAGGCTAAATTTGCCTTCTACGTCCATTGTAGTGCTCATTGTCTGAATTTAGTGTTAGTTGATGTAGTCAAAAGTGTCCCAGAAACGGAGTTTTTTTTTTCTTTGTTACAGAGTCTTTATATGTTTACTTCTTCCTCATATGTGCACCCAAAATGGCTGTCTCTCCAAAGAGAAATGTATGGCAGAACCAGAGAGCTGCAACGTTTAAGCGACACACGTTGGTCATGCCGATTTCTAGCCCTACGTAATATCATGGACACTCTACCTGCCCTTAAACGACTACTGCAAGAGATTGCTCAAGAACGTCATGGTGAAAGAACTGTTGAGGCCCGAGGTCTTCTTGCTCAAATTGACCTAGAATTTGTTGTGCATCTTGTTACTCTGCGTAAGTTGTTTGGGGAGACAAAGCTATTGTCTGACATGTTACAGTCACAAACTGTTGATCTGTCAAGTGCTGTTGACTTAGTAAATGCTTTAGTCCTGACATTGAAAGACCACAGGCAGGAGTCTTTCTTTGATGAGTTGTGGGATGAAGCATTGAATATTTGTGAGCAGTGTGATTCTGCAACAAGGTCAGTGGCGAAACGTCAGAAAATGCTGAGCTCTAGACTCAGTGGCTACTGCACGCTAAGCACTGTTGGTCAGAGGGAGGTAGAACGTGACAAAGATATGTTTCTCACATCATTTTTCTATCCTGTAATTGACAGCATGCTCAATGAGTTGAACAGACGTTTCTCCAATACAAACTGTGAGCTCATGAGAAGCATACAGTCTCTCAGTCCCCAGAGTGATACCTTTTTAAAGGAGAGCAATGTTTTTCATTTGGCCGTTTGTATAATGCAGACATTGATGATTTAGGGCATGAGCTCCATCAATTTAAGAGAGTTTTGGACAGAAAAATACAGAGTGGTGAAGTCAAAAAGCCATGCAGTACAGTTGAGCTGGTTTGTTTTATTGAGCCATACAGGGAAGTTTTCTTTGAGCTCTTTAGACTGTGCAAGATTGCTGTAACCCTTCCTGTAAGCTCAGCCTCTTGCGAACGCAGTTTCTCCACACTGAAACTGATAAAAACCTTCCTGCGGTCCACCACTAGTGATGAGAGACTCAGTGATCTTGGTGTCCTGAGCATAGAGTCCAGAAGGGCCAAGGCTCTGGATCTTGATGTATTTGTGGACCGTTTTGCCAGACAGCACAACCGCCGTATCCTGTTGCTGTAGTGTATCTATATGATATATACGCTAGTAGCGTATGAGTGCCGCTGTGAGGAAAAAGAGATATAATGAACAATAAAACAACAAGCTTGAGCTTCTTAAGACACGGTGGGTTTATCTGTTCTCAATACCACCGGTAAAATGAATGGAGTTAGTCTGGTGTCCACATGAAGTTACGTGTGTAGACAAAGAGTCTGGTGTCCATATGAAGTTACATGTGTAGACAGAGACAGTCTGGTGTCCATATGAAGTTACATGTGTAGACAGAGACAGTCTGGTTCCCATATGAAGTTACATGTGTAGACAAAGAGTCTGGTGTCCACATGAAGTTACGTGTGTAGACAAAGAGTCTGGTGTCCATATGAAGTTACATGTGTAGACAGAGACAGTCTGGTGTCCATATGAAGTTACATGTGTAGACAGAGACAGTCTGGTGCCCATATGAAGTTAAATGTGTAAACAAAGACAGTCTGGTGTCAATATGAAGTTACATGTGTAGACAGAGACAGTCTGGTGCCCATATGAAGTTAAATGTGTAAACAAAGACAGTCTGGTGTCCATATGAAGTTACATGTGTAGACAGAGACAGTCTGGTGCCCATATGAAGTTACATGTGTAGACAAAGAGTCTGGTGTCCATATGAAGTTACATGTGTAAACAGAGACGGTCTGGGGTCCATATGAAGTTAGATGTGTAGACAAAGACAGTCTGGTGTCCACATGAAGTTACATGTGTCTACTTAGATGAACCCACCGTGTCGTAAGAAGCTGAAGCTTGTTTTATTTTTCATTTTACATCATCTATCTTTTTTTCCTCACAGTACCAGTAGTTCCACACACTACTAGAGTGTATGTATGTTTGTATGCATGTATATATATCCCACCAATCCTCTCTCAAGAGGTTTTCAAAAAGGGGCAAACTCATGTCTCAAGACCTGCTTCTGTTGGTTCCCCTCTCCTGCCTGTAACTTTCCATCCACATCCCCAAAGTTTTGTGGCCCATTATGACATCACTCCATTAAGTGATTGCTGCATGTACTGCTCTAAGGAAACACTTCTCTCTCTCTCTCTCTCTCTCTCTCTCTCGATAGATAGAGAGTTTATGATTTTATTCTTTTGAATTATCTCTGCCAAACATCTATGTACTACAAATCTTCAAGCTCCACAGATGTTTTATGGCATCCACTAAACCTCTTTAGATATTTGTAAATTATACAGTGTGATACCTTTCAACGAAAGTTAATTTTATTTTTTACCAACTATGATTTTTCCTTTTGAAAACAAGCAAAGCAAGAAAAAAAAGAAACAAAATCACTCCAATCATTGCACACTTGTGTCGTTCAGACTTTGCAGGTCCAGCTTTGACATGATGATCTAACTAACACTAATATTGTAACTAATATTGTAACTGAAATATGTATGATCCTATGATGAGCGATTGCTTACTTCCCTTTCACTCTTAAAAAATTACTGAAAAAAAATGTGTATAAAAAGGTATATGTAGTATATGTTTGTTTAGTGAGCATTCATGCTGTCATTTTTTCCCTAATGTGAACTATGGTGGAAATGTGCTGTCCTAAATGGACTTGCCCATATATGTTGTAAAGCCTTTTTTTGTACACCTGCTCATCAACTGACAGTGAAGTACACAAAGACACAGACACACACACACAGACACCTGTAATATTCTTGTTTTCATGTTGTTGCTGATATCCATCAGTGTTGTTCATATTGCTACATTGTGTTGACATGATTGTTGCTTTTAAACGAATGTTAACTTAATGTTTATTGTCTGCATCCTATTGGACTACTGGATGTTAATGTGTAACACGTTTCCCTGTTTATGTGCTTTAGCAATACTGTATGTCAATATGGTCATGCTAGTAAAGCCTCTTTGAATTGAATTTCTTTTCTGATTTGGTTTATTTTACCTAAATGGATACAGGGTAGTGTGTTTTGTTTATAAATCACTCAGAAAGTTTTCTTTCTTAAAACAAAATGTGGAATCAACTGTCCACAGTAGTGGGGCTTCCATAAATAGGAAATGGCACATTGTTGTACCCTTTGTTGTATCCTGGAGTTTTGTTCACATTGAATATGAACCCTGTATTTGTACCCTGTACTTTTTAATTTTTTTAATTTATTTATTTTTTTCATTTTTATGGCACTATCTCTCTTGCATCTGCACTCTTGTACAAAATACGTGTTATAATAAATGTCATATGATTTTAAAGTAAAATAAAGTTTATAATCTTTGAATATCATGTGTTGCCAGTTTTTTTATGTGTGCCCCCCTGATTAAACACTGGCCCCTCCTTGGCCCCCCTAGTAAAATGTGTCTAGAACCGCCACTGTATATATATATATATATATATACAGTGGGGAGAGCAAGTATTTGATACACTGCCAATTTTGCAGGTTTTCCTACTTACAAAGCATGTAGAGGTCTGCAATTTTTATCATAGGTACACTTCAACTGTGAGAGACGGAATCTAAAACAAAAATCCAGAAAATCACATTGTATGATTTTTAAGTAATTAATTTGCATTTTATTGCATGACATAAGTATTTGATACATCAGAAAAGCAGAACTTAATATTTGGTACAGAAACCTTTGTTTGCAATTACAGAGATCATACGTTTCCTGTAGGTCTTGACCAGGTTTGCACACACTGCAGCAGGGATTTTGGCCCACTCCTCCATACAGACCTTCTCCAGATCCTTCAGGTTTCGGGGCTGTCGCTGGGCAATACGGACTTTCAGCTCCCTCCAAAGATTTTCTATTGGGTTCAGGTCTGGAGACTGGCTAGGCCACTCCAGGACCTTGAGATGCTTCTTACGGAGCCACTCCTTAGTTGCCCTGGCTGTGTGTTTCGGGTCATTGTCATGCTGGAAGACCCAGCCACGACCCATCTTCAATGCTCTTACTGAGGGAAGGAGGTTGTTGGCCAAGATCTCGCGATACATGGCCCCATCCATCCTCCCCTCAATACGATGCAGTCGTCCTGTCCCCTTTGCAGAAAATCATCCCCAAAGAATGATGTTTCCACCTCCATGCTTCACGGTTGGGATGGTGTTCTTGGGGTTGTACTCATCCTTCTTCTTCCTCCAAACACGGCGAGTGGAGTTTAGACCAAAAGCTCTATTTTTGTCTCATCAGACCACATGACCTTCTCCCATTCCTCCTCTGGATCATCCAGATGGTCATTGGCAAACTTCAGACAGGCCTGGACATGCGCTGGCTTGAGCAGGGGGACCTTGCGTGCGCTGCAGGATTTTAATCCATGACGGCGTAGTGTGTTACTAATGGTTTTCTTTGAGACTGTGGTCCCAGCTCTCGTCAGGTCATTGACCAGGTCCTGCCGTGTAGTTCTGGGCTGATCCCTCACCTTCCTCATGATCATTGATGCCCCACGAGGTGAGATCTTGCATGGAGCCCCAGACCGAGGGTGATTGACCGTTATCTTGAACTTCTTCCATTTTCTAATAATTGCGCCAACAGCTGTGGCTTCGCCTCTGCCTACACACACCCTCCACTACACCTTTATACAACCCAAACACAATCCCAACCAGTCCTCTGTAGCTCAATTGGTAGAGCACGGCGCTTGTAACCCCAGGGTAGTGGGTTCGATCCCCGGGACCACCTATACGTAAAAATGTATGGGCACATGACTGTAAGTCGCTTTGGATAAAAGCATCTGCTAAATGGCACATTATTATATTATATATTATATCATATATTATATTATACATGAAGAGCTAATTAATTTTAGTGTGCCGGGCACCCATTTGGACCGAAATCAGTGCCCATTTGATAACTTATAAAGGCGCGATTTAATGAGCCGCTGGGGCATCGTGGATATTGCAGGGGCCATTCGTGGCATTATGAGAAGGCAAGAAGTAATAGTTTATTCAAATGAGATGTTTACTCCCAACATATGGGATCATCATCACCCAGAATTAACCTAGTTGCAGGGGCCCCAGAGGGAAGGCCCCCTGACACCCATCCACCACGCAGTCACCACT
Source organism: Coregonus clupeaformis (assembly GCF_020615455.1). Taxonomy (NCBI): domain Eukaryota; kingdom Metazoa; phylum Chordata; class Actinopteri; order Salmoniformes; family Salmonidae; genus Coregonus; species Coregonus clupeaformis. The sequence goes on along the minus strand of NC_059206.1, from coordinate 34,344,180 downwards.
CCCCCATCCCCTCCAATCCCCACATGAGCTAAGGGTGCCAATTACAGTCTCCTAAGACTATGTGGGCATTTCCATTAATTCCTTCATAATCCTCCAGGCTTCATTGACACCATGAGTCTATTAAATCTATATGGATTTAGCCTTATGTATTTTCCTCAGCCACACTTTTAGCAAGCCATTCGTTTTTAAGAGCTGGACATAAGTACAATTTCCTGCAATCTGCGATCAGTCATCGGCTGAAATAATGTTTAACATGTCAGACGGGGAAAGGACAGTAATGGAAGCTAGAAGCACAAACACTGTGCTTCACTGGCCTTCAGCTTCACTAGGCTGCTCGGCTGCTCGGCTGCTCTCTTTGACATCAGGGATTGGCCAGAGCCAGGTTTTAGACAAACTTCAGACGTGCTTGGAGCGCACAAAATAATTACTGCATTGGGAAGAAGCTTGTGCATTCATCCTTCAGAAAAGCATCCATTCTATTAGCCCAAAGCATACTGATCTATTCCTCAGCGCTGCTGGACAATTACCCAGTGAAAAATGCTGTCTAAGGCATCACTTCTCTGTTATCAAAGCCAGTGCAGCTGTCTATTTGGACAAAAGGGAATAATAATCAAATAAATTCTATTTTCAACACACAGACTTGGCAATGCAAGCTGCAGCATTCCCAAGCTCCTGTGTCATACAGTCAAGAGCAAACCACAAGCAGATGTAAATAATGAGCATCCAACATGTTTGTCAGCTCATATATACTGCATAGTACAGTGGCGGTCCGTGCCGTTTAAGATGAGGGAGGACGATTGGATGACTGTCATTCATATTCCATTCACCCTGTCCAATTGGTAGTTACAGTCTTGTCCCGTCCCGTCGCTGCAACTCCCGTACGGACTCGGGAGAGGCGAAGGTTCAGAGCCACGCGTCCTCCGAAACACAACCGAACCAAGTCGCACTGCTTCTTGACACAATGCCAACTTAACCCGGAAGCCAGCCGCACCAATGTGTCGGAGGAAACACTGTACACCTGGCGACTGATCCGTGTAAAGGAAAGAATGAATGGGGCCATGTATCGTGAGATTTTGAGTGAAAACCTCCTTCCATCAGCAAGGGCATTGAAGATGAAACGTGGCTGGGTCTTTCAGCATGACAATGATCCCAAACACACCGCCCGGGCAACGAAGGAGTGGCTTCGTAAGAAGCATTTCAAGGTCCTGGAGTGGCCTAGCCAGTCTCCAGATCTCAACCCCATCGAAAATCTTTGGAGGGAGTTGAAAGTCCGTGTTGCCCAGCGACAGCCCCAAAACATCACTGCTCTAGAGGAGATCTGCATGGAGGAATGGGCCAAAATACCAGCAACAGTGTGTGAAAACCTTGTGAAGACTTACAGAAAACGTTTGACCTGTGTCATTGCCAACAAAGGGTATATAACAAAGTATTGAGAAACTTTTGTTATTGACCAAATACTTATTTTCCACCATAATTTGCAAATAAATTCATAAAAAATCATACAATGTGATTTTCTGGAATTTTTTTCCTCATTTTGTCTGTCATGGTTGACGTGTACCTATGATGAAAATTACAGGCCTTTCTCATCTTTTTAAGTGGGAGAACTTGCACAATTGGTGGCTGACTAAATACTTTTTTCCCCCACTGTATGCTAGCTAGCTGCATATGCTAGCTAGCTGCATATGCTAGCCTCTTAAGGATCGTACCCTTTTCCCCCCCCATTTTCGCCTAAATGACATTCCCAAATCTAACTGCCTGTAGCTCAGGACCTGAAGCAAGGATTTGCATATTCCTGGTACCATTTGCAAGGAAACACTTTGAGGTTTGGGAAATGTGAATTTAATGTAGGAGAATATAACACATTAGATCTGGTAAAAGATACAGTGCCTTGCAAAAGTATTCATCCCCCTTGGCATTTTTTCTATTTTGTTGCATTACAACCTGTAATTTAAATATATTTTTATTTGGATTTCATGTAATGGACATTTGGTGAAGTGAAATGAAACAAAGAACTTGTTTTAAAAAGTTCTAAAGAATAAATAACGGAAAAGTGGTGCGTGCATATGTATTCACCCCCTTTGCTATGAAGCCCTTAAATAAGATCTGGTGCAACCAATTACCTTCAGAAGTCACATAATCAGTTAAATAAAGTCCGCCTGTGTGCAATCTAAGTGTCACATGATCTGTCACATGATCTCAGTATATATACACCTGTTCTGAAAGGCCCCAGAGTCTGCAACACCACTAAGCAAGGGGCACCACCAAGCAAGCGGCACCATGAAGACCAAGGAGCTCGCCAAACAGGTCAGGGACAAAGTTGTGGAGAAGTACAGATTAGGGTTGGGTTATAAAAAAACATCTGAAACGTTGAACATCCCACAGAGCACCATTAAATCCATTATTAAAAATGGAAAGAATATGGCACCACAACAAACCTGCCAAGAGAGGGCCGCCCACCAAAACTCACAGACCAGGCAAGGAGGGCATTCATCAGAGAGGCAACAAAGAGACCAAAGATAATCCTGAAGGAGCTGCAAAGCTCCACAGCGGAGATTGGAGTATCTGTCCATAGGACCACTTTAAGCCGTACACTCCACAGAGCTGGGCTTTACGGAAGAGTGGCCAGAAAATGCCATTGCTTAAAGAAAAAAATAAGCAAAGACATTTGGTGTTCGCCAAAAGGCATGTGGGAGACTCCCCAAACATATGGAAGAAGGTACTCTGGTCAGATGAGACTAAAATGGAGCTTTTTGGCCATCAAGGAAAACGCTATGTCTGGCGCAAACCCAACACGTCTCATCACCCCGAGAACACCATCCCCACAGTGAAGCATGGTGGTGGCAGCATCATGCTGTGGGGATGTTTTTCATCGGCAGGGACTGGGAAACTGGTCAGAATTGAAGGAATGATGAATGGTGCTAAATACAGGGAAATTCTTGAGGGAAACCTGTTTCAGTCTTCCAGAGATTTGAGACTGGGACGGAGGTTCACCTTCCAGCAGGACAATGACCCTAAGCATACTGCTAAAGCAACACTCGAGGGGGAACATTTAAATGTCTTGGAATGGCCTAGTCAAAGCCCAGACCTCAATCCAATTGAGAATCTGTGGTTTGACTTAAAGATTGCTGTACACCAGCGGAGCCCATCCAACTTGAAGGAGCTGGAGCAGTTTTGCCTTGATGAATGGGGAAAAATCCCAGTGTCTAGATGTGCCAAGCTTATAGCGACATACCCCAAGAGACTTGCAGCTCTAATTGTTGCAAAAGGTGGCTCTACAAAGTATTGACGGGGGGGTTATGCACGCTCAAGTTTTCTGTTTTTTGTTTGTTATTTCTTGTTTGTTTCACAAAAAAAAATGTATTTTGCATCTTCAAAGTGGTAGGCATGTTGTGTAAATCAAATGATACAAACCCCTCAAAAATCAATTTTAATACCAGGTTGTAAGGCAACAAAATAGGAAAAATGCCAAGGGGGGTGAATACTTTCGCAAGCCACTGTAATACAAACAAAAAAACATGCATTTTTTTTTTGCATCATCTTTGAAATGCAAGAGAAAGGCAGGAAAGTGATGTAGGAATCTAGTTGTAATTTAGATTTTGCCCACAAGATGGGAGCATTGTGTGTGCAAAGTTTCAGACGGATCCGGTGAATAATACAATTTTGTATCAAGCCTGCCAGGAGTTTCCCCAACTTTTCCGAATTGGTCAATTTACACATTTTTAAGTACATATCTATAGAGAACATACTAAAATGCTATGGTAATACATTTAAATTTACACACAGGAATGTCATACATGATGGATCATTAGCTTTCCTACAAGAAAATACACTAACCTTTACACATCTAGATGGCCGGCGGGGAGGGGGGAGGTGGGGGGGGCAGTGGGTCAAACTGTAGAATCCAGTTCCTGCATTTGACTATAAAAATTGATTTTATCAAACAAAACGATGCTACATTTTATCTCTGGGACCCTCAGGATGACAAATCAGAGCAAGATTACTGAATGTAAGTACATTATTTACCTTCAGAGGTGAATGTATCAAACCAGTTGCCATGACAAAAGTGTTTTGTTGTTGTGCACTATCCTCAAACAATAGCATGGTATTGTTTTAGCTGTAATAGCTACTGTAAATTGGACACTGCAGTTAGATTAACAAGAATTTAACTTTTCTGCCCATATAAGACATGTCTATGTCCCGGAAAGTTGCAGTTGTTTACAACATATCGCATATTGAGCAGCAACCCTCCCAGTATAGGGACATCGATCCCGTAGAGGCTAGCTAAGTAAGTGAAACTGAAAAAAATAAATGATTAAATCTCTCTCTTGCTTCTCCTTCATTTTGGAAGAAATTAATTTATTTGAAACTGTTCAACTATTGTCTTTCTCTCTCTTTGAGTCAACTACTCACCACATTTTATGCGTTGCAATGCCAGCTAGCTGTAGGTTATGCTTTCAGTACTAGATTCATTCTCTGATCCTTTGATTGGGTGGACATGTCAGTTCATGCTGCAAGAGCTCTGATAGGTTGGAGGACGTCCTCCGGAAGTTGTCATAATTACTGTGTAAGTCTATAGAAGGGGGTGAGAACCATGAGCCTCCTAGTTTTTGTATTGAAGTCAATGTACCCAGAGGAGGACGGAAGCCAGCTGTCCTCCGGCTACACAATGGTGCTACCCTACTGAGTGCTGTTGAGGCTACTGTAGACCTTCATTGCAAAATAGTGTTTTAATCAATTATTTGGTGACGTGATTATATTTAGTATAGTTATATCTAAGAAGGATAACTTTTTTAATGTTTTACAATTTATATTTTTATGAAATTCACTGAGAATGGTCCTGCCCTTCCTCCTCTGAGGAGCCTCCACTGGTATAGTACACCTTTATTTCAGTGATTAATGCAATCATAGGCAAATACCCACTTGTTTTATAACAGTTATATTTCCATGATAAAAAATGCACCATTTGGCGGAGACCTCTTAACTGCTGTAATTAGACCATAGTGCATTAGTTGGTAAGAGTACAGAAAACAGATTTATATGAATAATTAGCTGTGCACTGAAAAGGCAAATGATCTGTAAAAACCTATCAGTACACGGCGTATGCCACAAAGCACCATTGTACTGGGAGTATAGCAGACCAGCTGCAAAAAATCGTTTGCTTCAAGTAGTATTATACTGCTTAAGCTTTTTGCAGAAGGTCTGCATTCTTTTTCACTAGATTCAGACAATGACACCAAGGAAAACCAAACAAGTGAAGAACATGCAATTTCAAGGAGTGAGAACAAAAGTGACACCGTGGATGAAAATAGTGACACAGTGGATGAACATAGTGTGTATATAGTTAGACTGACACTGGATGAATACAGTGTGTATAGTTAGAATTACACTGTATGAATTCAGTGTGTGTATAGTTAGACTGTGGCTGCTATGACAGTGTGTGTATAGTTAGTGTGGCTGCTGTTTGTGTGTGTGTGTGTGTGTGTGTGTGTGTGTGTGTGTGTGTGTGTGAGGCCATGACCTCAGTGGGATGATGATGACACAGTAGAGCGTGAAAGATACACGGATGCTAAGGGCCCCAGCTCCTTGTCCCCTACTGAGACACTCAGATCTGTTCCCTCATCCCTGGGGTGGCCCTAGAAACCTGCTCAGATGCCTTTGTGTGTGTGTGTGTGAGAGAGAGAGAAAGGAATGCCCCTGTGTTTTATGGACAGGTTGTGTGAGGAGACCGCTCCCTCATGATTTACCCTCACACCAGCCCTGGTAACCACTGTTGCTTTTAACCTTTCATTTGCACGGTCTGCTTTGTCCTTAAAAGAGGGAGCATGTATTAGTGTATTTCTACTTAATCTATTTCTGCTATGGCAATATTTGCTCATTCATTTCCAACCAATAAATAATTGTTGAGGTTAATTGAATTAAATTCAGAGGGAACGTGACCCCTGGCCTTTATGTACCAGTCAGATTCCACTGACTGAGAGCACAATAACACTTTGCTAAATCATCATTCAAACTTTATTGACAGTTTGTGCTAAGAAAGCAGCTCCACAATCAGCCCTGTACAAACTTAGAAACACAAATTGAAGGCCACACACTGGAACTGATTGACAACAGAGACTGGAACCAGAGACCCCAGCTTTAAAACTGACCTGGCAAAAGAGTGAGAGAAAGAGAATGAGAGATGAAGCGAAAGAGGGAGATAGAAAGAGATGAATAGAGAGAGAAAGTGTGAGAAAGAAATGAACAAAACAATCCTTCACAGAAGGATAGCATTCAGGCGCTCTGTCAGCTGCACAATTACACTGCAAAGCTCTCCATCATCAATTTGGAGAAGATAGAATTCGTTTTTTGAAAGATGCAATGTACTTTATTAATTATTTCTGCGCTTTGAAGCTCTGTTGTCTTTATTCGTGCTGAAAATAGATGTTGGGAACAGGGGCATCCAAACTTTAGCAGGCTGCTGCGTGACCATTGCTGTGATGCAGGCTCTCTCTCGACACGTAGAACAGTCCCACGTAGTTGCTTTACGAGATAATCTACTCTGCTCTCAATTGCTTCACATCTACTGCCATTCGGAATATACTGTAGATACACTCACCCAGTTAAGTATCAAAGTAGATAAAATAAAAGTCAGACAGAGGAATATGAATGCTAAACAGTTCCAGGCAAAAGACGCTGCCTGCTGATTGGCCGAGGGCCTGTCGCTGGAGGCTGTCGTTTTGGAGAGGCAGATGGTGAAGCCCACCCCTTTTCCAATCAGCTGCTATAAAGCTACGCCTCTTCAGGAAGTGTTGGGCTGGAAGGTCTTAGGGGCAGCCAGCATGGCACGTACTTTTGCCATCAGATCCTGAGAAGGAGAAAGGGAGAGAGAGGGGTAGAGAGAAGGGAAGAGAGAGGGGTAGAGAGAGGGGAAGATTGCGAGAGAGATATGAGAGGAAAGACAAGAAACAGACAGACAGAGAGGGCGAGAAAGGAAGGGGAGACAGTGAGTGAGTGTGCCATATAAAATACAAATAATGATTAAGAAACCTACAGTCCTATAATCGGGGTCAACTACTGATGCATGCAAATGTCTACTCTATCAGAGAGCCTCCCCACCATCACAATTCAACACAAACACAAATCTTCCTCCCTCCCTGGGCTATCTTTCAACCAGGACAGCTTAATGTATTCCTGACTATTTATGACAGCAGGCTATAGAACAGCTTCTCTCCTCCCTGCAATAGAAGGCAGTCAGATCCACTCCTTGTTAGGTAAACAGTCCCAATCTGAACACAGTCCAACCTGGAGATTATACATCAAATAGGGGATATATTCAATCTTTCAGCGCGAGCCACTGAATAGGCCACTTGTCATAGAAGTTTCTCCTTACTCAGGGCTGACGTGGGGAGTTATTGCCTATCGCTACTCTTCCTTTTCCTCTCCCGCTGTTCTCTTCCTTCTCCTCCGCCGATCTCCCCCTCCCTCTCCTCCGTCATGAGTGAGCAAGCAAGAGCACACACACACAGAGAAAAAAGGCGAATGTGCATGCACACACAAACACAGAGACCAACAGACACACACACTGTGGGATAAATCCGAGTGAAAGCAGTGGTAGTGGTCAGGGTCCTTGAGGAGAGTACAGCCTGACCACAGTGACCGCTGACGGTAGAACCATCTCCACCGCGGTCGTAAAAACAGCAGGAAGGAGGAGCAGGATAACCACAGCAAATTGAGACAGAAGGTAAAACAAGATGGCGGTATGGATAATGGAGTTAATGTTTGAGTGGATGATGTGAGAATGGGGCTTTAAACAGGGCTGGTCCTGAAGCCTCCACAGCTACTGCTTAATTCAGGTGAGAAACAGAGGGGGGGGGGGTGTTTTAAGTACTGTATGTGTGAGTGTGAGAGAGAGAGAAAGCAGGAAAGTGTCAAAGACAGAGACGCGTATGACTCAGAGAGAGTGTTTGAGAGGACGTGTAAAGGTGGAGAGGGAGCCTGGCATGTACTGTACTTGAGCGTGACAGAAAATGCTTCTAACGTCCAAACAACTTAATTCTAACTATTTTTAAGCATTGTCATACTCCCTACTCCACAAGCCATAAGACTGCTAACTAGTTAAATAGTTAACCAATAGCTACCCGGACTACCCTTTTTGCACCAACTCTTTTGACTCATCACATACGCTGCTGCTACTATTTATTATCTATCCTCTTGCCTTGTCACTTTACCCCTACCTATATGTACAGTGGGGAAAAAAAGTATTTAGTCAGCCACCAATTGTGCAAGTTCTCCCACTTAAAAAGATGAGAGGCCTGTCATTTTCATCATAGGTACACGTCAACTATGACAGACAAATGGATAATTTTTTTCTCCAGAAAAACACATTGTAGGATTTTTAATGAATTTATTTGCAAATTATGGTGGAAAATAAGTATTTGGTCACCTACAAACAAGCAAGATTTCTGGCTCTCACAGACCTGTAACTTCTTCTTTAAGAGGCTCCTCTGTCCTCCACTCGTTACCTGTATTAATGGCACCTGTTTGAACTTGTTATCAGTATAAAAGACACCTGTCCACAACCTCAAACAGTCACACTCCAAACTCCACTATGGCCATGACCAAAGAGCTGTCAAAGGACACCAGAAACAAAATTGTAGACCTGCACCAGGCTGGGAAGACTGAATCTGCAATAGGTAAGCAGCTTGGTTTGAAGAAATCAACTGTGGGAGCAATTATTAGGAAATGGAAGACATACAAGACCACTGATAATCTCCCTCGATCTGGGGCTCCACGCAAGATCTCACCCCGTGGGGTCAAAATGATCACAAGAACGGTGAGCAAAAATCCCAGAACCACACGGGGGGACCTAGTGAATGACCTGCAGAGAGCTGGGACCAAAGTAACAAAGCCTACCATCAGTAACACACTACGCCGCCAGGGACTCAAATCCTGCAGTGCCAGACGTGTCCCCCTGCTTAAGCCAGTACATGTCCAGGCCCGTCTGAAGTTTGCTAGAGTGCATTTGGATGATCCAGAAGAGGATTGGGAGAATGTCATATGGTCAGATGAAACCAAAATATAACTTTTTGGTAAAAACTCAACTCGTCGTTTTTGGAGGACAAAGAATGCTGAGTTGCATCCAAAGAACACCATACCTACTGTGAAGCATGGGGGTGGAAACATCATGCTTTGGGGCTGTTTTTTCTGCAAAGGGACCAGGACGACTGATCCGTGTAAAGGAAAGAATGAATGGGGCCATGTATCGTGAGATTTTGAGTGAAAACCTCCTTCCATCAGCAAGGGCATTGAAGATGAAACGTGGCTGGGTCTTTCAGCATGACAATGATCCCAAACACACCGCCGGGAACTGAAGGAGTAGCTTCGTAAGAAGCATTTCAAGGTCCTGGAGTGGCCTAACCAGTCTCCAGATCTCAACCCCATAGAAAATCTTTGGAGGGAGTTGAAAGTCTGTGTTGCCCAGCGACAGCCCCAAAACATCACTGCTCTAGAGGAGATCTGCATGGAGGAATGGGCCAAAATACCAGCAACAGTGTGTGAAAACCTTGTGAAGACTTACAGAAAACGTTTGACCTGTGTCATTGCCAACAAAGGGTATATAACAAAGTATTGAGAAACTTTTGTTATTGACCAAATACTTATTTTCCACCATAATTTTCAAATAAATTCATAAAAAATCCTACAATGTGATTTTCTGGATTTTTTTTTCTCATTTTGTCTGTCATAGTTGACGTGTACCTATGATGAAAATTACAGGCCTCTCTCATCTTTTTAAGTGGGAGAACTTGCACAATTGGTGGCTGACTAAATGCTTTTTTTCTCCACTGTATATATCTACCTCAATTACCTCGTACCCCTGCACATCGACTCGGTACTGGTACCCCGTGTATATAGCAAAGTTATCGTTACTCATTGTGTATTTATTCCTTGTGTTATTATTTTTCTATTATTTCTATTTTTTCTCTGCATTGTTGGGAAGGGCCCGTAAGCAAGCATTTTACGGTTAGCCTACACCTGTTTACGAAACGTGACAAATAAAATTTTGATTTGATTATTTGATGAGAGCAGTTCTCTCAGCTTCATTAGCGGACTATAAAAACCAGTGGTTGGTGAGAGTCTAGAGTCATCCTGAAGCGTGCTCTGACTCTGAGCACCTTGATCTTTGGCATCAGGAGAGAGAGGAGGGCTAAGCCTGGATAAAGGCCTGTGCTACTCCACCCTATACTACCGTTATACCCTGTTCTGGTCCTGGTCAGCCACCAGCTCTCCTGTCAGCTTACTGTAATTAACAGCATTAACCTCCACTGTAATCACACTGCTGACAAGCTGCTGTCACAACATGCCACTCAGCTCACACACATCACATCATCACGCACACACACCACATCACTCCTCTAACATCAGATCATAATTAACAGGGGAGACTGGTACTGAGACAGGGCCAGTGTTGTCCTAAGGTCTCACTCTTATGAGCACTCCACAGAACATGAATGCAGTATTCCCACATCATGAGACAGAAAGGGCTTTGTCCTAAATGGCACCCCATTCCTTATATAGTGCGCTACTTTTGACCAGAGGCTATTGGGTGCCATTTGGGACATAGCCAGGATCTAGAGGAGCCTAGAGAGGCCATTCTCTGTAGAGGACCGTCTCACCAGCCAGCACCCTAAAGGAGAGCTCAGCCTCACACCAACCAACCCTCTCCTCCAGCAGAGCAGGGAGAATGAACGAGCTCCATAAGCAGAAAGAGCGAGAGAGGGGGGAAAAGTTCATCATGAGCCTGGGGATGAGTGAGTGAGAGAGGGCTGGGTGAGAGGAGGAGAGGAGGATCCATAAGGAGTAGGAGAGAAGGCAGAGTAGGCAAGCTCTCGGAGGAGAATGAAAAGAGGATGAGGAGATGAGGGGAGGCAGAGCACAACAGCTCACAATACAGTATCCAGGACGAGAGCAGGATGAGTGGACTGGCTTTCAGAGCAGTGGGAAAGAAAGAGAGAGGAAGAAAGGAAAGGATGCTGACACTTTAATCAGTCTATTCTTTACCAAGGCCACTCCATTGAATCGTACATGTCAAGGGTCTATCCTCGCGCCATGTCACATTCTCTTTACCATTCCATTCTTTCCATCGTAGTCTCCTTTAATTCTGACTGTCTTTCCATCTCTATCAATATGTTTGTACATCTTAACTACTGTGACTGCCTCCACCAGTCAGTCAGTCTGCCATTATTAGTGTTCGTCTGTCGGTATGTCTTCTCTACCAGTCTCCCTGTGTGGGACGCTCCAACAAAACCCTCTCTGCAGCTCAAACTCCTGACTGCAGAGCAGAACAATCCCCTGCGAGTGAGGGACAGGGAACGGTCCGTGCTCTCTCTCTCTCTCTCCTAAAAACACAGCCCACCCCCAGGCATTCGTCATCTGTCAGCCAGCCCCCGTAATGAAGGAAAAACAGTGCTCAAAGCTCGGCCCAAAATGCTAATTCTAATGAAAAAAGTGCATTAGTATTTTTCTCTGAGTGCATCATCATGAACCAAAAGTCATTACGCCGATGGGGCTGGCTTTAAAGTTCATTAAGTGGCCAGGGACTATGTACTGTATGTCTGAGTGCAGAACAAATGTGGAGTGTCTGTTCCAAAGCGCAGTGCTGCTCATCTGCGTAGCAGGGTAATGGTATTTTCATTCAGAGATGGCTGGGTGCTGACAGCTCTCCTTTCACTGTACAGTGAGGGGAAAAAGTATTTGATCCCCTGCTGATTTTGTACGTTTGCCCACTGACAAAGAAATGATCAGTCTATAATTTTAATGGTAGGTTTATTTGAACAGTGAGAGACAGAATAACAACAAAAAAATCCAGAAAAACGCATGTCAAAAATGTTATAAATTGATTTGCATTTTAATGAGGGAAATAAGTATTTGACCCCCCTCTCAATCAGAAAGATTTCTGGCTCCCAGGTGTCTTTTATACAGGTAACAAGCTGAGATTAGGAGCACACTCTTAAAGGGAGTGCTCCTAATCTCAGCTTGTTTATGTATACAAGACACCTGTCCACAGAAGCAATCAATCAATCAGATTCCAAACTCTCCACCATGGCCAAGACCAAAGAGCTCTCCAAGGATGTCAGGGACAAGATTGTAGACCTACACAAGACTGGAATGGGCTACAAGACCATTGCCAAGCAGCTTGGTGAGAAGGTGACAACAGTTGGTGCGATTATTCGCAAATGGAAGAAACACAAAATAACTGTCAATCTCCCACGGCCTGGGGCTCCATGCAAGATCTCACCTTGTGGAGTTGCAACGATCATGAGAATGGTGAGGAATCAGCCCAGAACTATACGGGAGGATCTTGTCAATGATCTCAAGGCAGCTGGGACCATAGTCACCAAGAAAACAATTGGTAATACACTACGCCGTGAAGGACTGAAATCCTGCAGCACCTGCAAGGTCCCCCTGCTCAAGAAAGCACATATACATGCCCGTCTGAAGTTTGCCAATCAACATCTGAATGATTCAGAGGAGAACTGGGTTAAAGTGTTGTGGTCAGATGACACCAAAATGGAGCTCTTTGGCATCAACTCAACTCGCTGTGTTTGGAGGAGGAGGAATGCTGCCTATGACCCCAAGAACACCATCCCCACCGTCAAACATGGAGGTGGAAACATTATGCTTTGGGGGTGTTTTTCTGCTAAGGGGACAGGACAACTTCACCACTTCAAAGGGATGATGGACAGGCCATGTATCGTCAAATCTTGGGTGAGAACCTCCTTCCCTCAGCCAGGGCATTGAAAATGGGTCGTGGATGGGTATTCCAGCATGACAATGACCCAAAATACACAGCCAAGGCAACAAAGGAGTGGCTCAAGAAGAAGCACATTAAGGTCCTGGAGTGGCCTAGCCAGTCTCCAGACCTTAATCCTATAGAACATCTGTGGAGGGAGCTGAAGGTTTGAGTTGCCAAACGTCAGCCTCGAAACCTTAATGACTTGGAGAAGATCTGCAAAGAGGAGTGGGACAAAATCCCTCCTGAGTGTGCAAACCTGGTGGCCAACTACAAGAAATGTCTGACCTCTGTGATTGCCAACAAGGGTTTTGCCACCAAGTACTAAGTCATGTTTTGCAGAGGGGTGAAATACTTATTTCCCTCATTAAAATGCAAATCAATTTATAACATTTTTTACATCCATTTTTCAGAATTGTTTTGTTGTTATTCTGTCTCTCACTGTTCAAATAAACCTACCATAAAAATTATAGACTGATCATTTCTTTGTCAGTGGGCAAACTTACAAAATCAGCAGGGGATCAAATACTTTTTTCCCTCACTGTATGCCTCAGATCCTCCTCCAAATAACTTCCTCATGGGTTGAGACTCAAATGGCATCCTATTTTGTATAAATTGCACTACTTTTGACCAGGACCCATAGACATTTGGGATGCACTCATGGCCTGTACGGAGCAGGGCCAGGGTGAAGGATTCAATCACTCTCTCTCACGCCCTCCTTTCCCCCTTCCTCACCTCTTTCCTTCACCCCCTCTTTCCCTAACCCACGCTCTATTCATATGACCTATGCCAATCTCTCATTCTCTCTTTTACGAACTCCCCCCCCTCCCCCTCTTTCTACAACCTATCCCAATCTCTCTCCCTATGACCTACCCCATTCTCTCTCTCCCTATGACCTATCCCAATCTCTCTCCCTATGACCTACCCCATTCTCTCTCCCTATGACCTATCCCAATCTCTCTCCCTATGACCTATCCCAATCTCTCTCCCTATGACCTATCCCATTCTCTCTCCCTATGACCTACCCCATTCTCTCTCCCTATGACCTATCCCATTCTCTCTCCCTATGACCTACCCCATTCTCTCTCCCTATGACCTATCCCATTCTCTCTCCCTATGACCTACCCCATTCTCTCTCCCTATGACCTACCCCATTCTCTCTCCCTACGCCTTGCTCTATCTGTGAATGCCTTGATCTTTAATGGTGGGCTGGTTTCCATGCTACACAGGCCTCTCTGCCTCACCCCAGGCCTGCTCTCTGCTCCAGGTAAGTCTCTCCTCCTCTCTCTGACCCCCTACGTCGTTGCTCCTCCTGGGCCAACTGGCTGGCTTTATGAGGGGGTCTGGTTGTAGTCAGAGGGCTATCAGATGGGGCTCTTTGTCAGACTCAGCAGGGTCATGAGTTAGGACTGATACAGAACATCAGATGGAGAGAGGACAAGGACTTGAACTTCTAAAGGGGCTCTGTTAAGGTATGGCTTTGTGATATATGCCAAGAAAGACATTCATGTAATTGGAGAATGTACGCTCTCACAGCCTGAAAGTAAGACATCAAATAAACCATTGAGCAAACATGAAGATTCCATATGAATTTACAACAGTTGTGAGGTAGTTAAAAGACATCGCCCAAGGAAGCAGCGTTTTTAACATTAAGTTGAAACGCGTTGTGATTTAAGCTTTTAAGTGATTTCAAACCTATGGTGATAAAACTCCAATAGATCTCTCTAATGGTCTCCTTTACATTATGGCTTCCCCCATAGACCTCATATAACATAGCCCTGTTGCTGAACAGGCAGTGTGATCCTACCCAGAGACAGAGTCGAGAACCTCTCTCTCTCCAACCCAACAGCTTACCAGAGAAGTGACTAGTAGAGGGGGTGATTGCGTAATATGTTAAAGTCAGGACTTTTGGGGAAGAGTTGATCCTCTTTTTCTCTCTCCTGGAGATTAAAGCCTCTGTAATGTAAACTAGCTCTCCTCAGCTGTCAGCTGCTGCGCACATAAAGTCAGGAGAGAGATGAGAGAGCCAGAAACACCAGGACATGGAGATAAACACAACAAATACAACACCTATGTGCACTGCACTGAACGCAGAGGGGGGATGTTAAATGTAAAATCCGACCCGAGTTCAGAGATCAGCTGCTCTGAGCCCACAGAGATCGAAGATGGAAATGATGTAATCTGTGCTGGGATCAGTGTACTGAAATCTCTGAGCGGTGTGTTCCGTATAATGCTGCTGCCACGAGGGCTGGACTGTCCTTGGAACCACAGTCCCTGTGTGCATCCCAGCTAACAATAAGCTGATTTTGAACTGCTGTGCTTTGTGCACATGTCATAATGAGAGATATGGAGCAACTGTACAACACCATGCTGTAATGTGCTTTATGTAATACATGCTAGGACATCTGGGCCTGCATTCACAAAGCGTCTCAGAATGGGAGTGCTGATCTAGGAACAGTTCTACCTGTAAGATCCTAATGAATAAGATTATATGGACAGGGGGATCCTCATCCTAGATCAGCACTCATACTCTGTCACACTTTGTGAATATGGGTCCATGTTGAAGAGGAGGTACCTGAGTGATTTTGGACTGCATGGAGGAGACGATGGCTGAGGGTACTTGTTTCTCTTTCTCCTGTGAGCCGTCCCTAAAGAGAGAGGGAGAGACAGAGAGAGACAGGCAGACAGACAGAGGGAGAGAGATAGAGAGGGTGGGGAGAGAAAAAGAGAGGGGGAGAGAAAAAGAGAGAGGGAGAGAGGGACGACAGAGAGAGGCATGTCAATAGAATCTGTATATGAAAGGTGGTCCTTCAGTGTTTCCCCTATATGCAATTGGGGGTCATTTTTACGACTTTGTCCTTGTGTTTCTTGGCTATTTACATTGTTTTGTTCACAAGCTAGGTTGTTTTTCCTATGTAAAACGTTTTCAGTGTAAACGTAAATGACTAAAACCAGATATAAAGTCTGTAGACAAGATAATGGAGCTAGGGCTGACCCCATTTATTCGACTGGTCGATTGTTTGGTTGATAGGCTGTTGGTCGACCAATATTTTTTTTAGTCGAGCAATAGCAAATATATATATTGTTAGATTATAAATAAACAGAGTAAAAACTCACAGACGGCTAGTAAAGTTCAAACTACGTTTATTCACCCACTGGGTCACACAGCTGCATAAGACAAATACATATTCACACAAGCACTGGTATTTAAACCTTCCTCCTATACTGAGTCTCCATCTTTTTTATGGCACACAAGACACCTGTTTTATTTGTGCCCATCTCAGTGAACGTCTCTCTCCAGAACACGCTCTCTCCCGCCAACCTGTGCACATTCATTGTTTCATAACTTCATTGTGTGAATTGTTTGCGTTTGGTTATTAGTGTCTATCAATTCCCCATTACATATATCACCAGTAGTACATTTACCGTTAATTGCTATAATTTCTAATCTACAATGTTTGTTTGGTTACGGTAATGTCTGTTAATGCATTCAATATATTATTATTCCAGAGTGGACACGTTGTTTGCAGAGCACACAACCTATGCTACACTTGTGAGTTTTGTCAATTTAGTCATTGTCTTTTGCTTGGAGCGCTCCTGTCAATGTTAAGTAAGGACGCACACCTGATTAAGCATAGAAGTAGGTCTATAGGCTACCTGGCTTGCTCGCAAATGTAGGCATATAAATGTGCCCATTTGGGGATCTGATAGTATTTCTGATTGGCTTAATGCACCACCACTAATGAGCTGTGGAGCTTCTCAAAGATGTGTTTTCTTCACCTCAAACAGCAAGCAAACAAAGCCTGTTTTTACATCCATTGAGACAATTTATTTGAAAAATCTTTAGAGCTCTCTCCCTTTTGATAACCACATAGCGTGAAAGGGAATAATGTAATGCTCTGATACAGCGGAAATGTCATAAATTAGGCCTACCTGATTATTTCTTATCCCTTGCGCAAATAGCCTACAGCTGTGTCTGTCCCAAGCTCACTGGCGCAGGAAACTGAGGGCCCAGAATATTTTAGACAATGTTGCAAGGAGCTTCAGGCCGGACCCAAGTTAATAGTTGATACAATGTTTCAAGTTCGTTGCAGACAGGCCATACATAGCCAACGTGATTTATAAGATATTTATTTTTAAATCAGGATATTTTCTACCTGCAGGCTGCAATGTTTTTATTTGTTGGCTTTATAGGCTATTTTTAAATAGTTGGCAATGGCAATAGAAGTTAATTTTAGGTTTGTATCATTAGCCCTAAATGGAGCAATATATATTTTAAAATAAGATAATCTTTGAAAACTAACAATCACCAAAATAAAAGGTTGACAGTTAGGGAGAATCTAAAATTCATAATATATAATTTTTAAGTCACTCAGATAGAATAAGAACATGGTAATAGCCAAGGCCAAAATAAATTACAATTGCAGGAAACTAGCTTTAAACTGTAAAATGTTCTCTCAGCCCCATGGCAAAATGTGTAGAATTGCAGGAAACTAGCTTTAAAAACGGTAAAATGTTATCTTAGCCCCATAGCAAAATGTGTAGAATTGCAGGAAATTAGCTTTATAACAGCAACATTTTGTCTTTGCGGCCTCTAAAACCATGCCATTACCTTGCACTCTACCACACCCACACACTAACTTTGCCACCGCTGCTGAAAAAAATCCTACGGGAAACACTGTCTTTCTACAGTATTCATGGGGACTGCTTGCTAAGTGCTGTAAAACTGGACAGACAAGCAGAAAGAGAGCGAGAGAGAAAGATAGAGCGAGAGAGTGGCCCTTTAAAAAAAAAAGATTTACCAAAAAAAAAGAATATGCTCATCACCATCTATGTACATGAGTGCGTCTGGGCAGATTGCTTTAGACAAAGGTCACAGTATGTGATTCTGTGCTTCCACAGCTTTCATGTTTCATTCAACAGGTCATCAGTCACATTGGCCCAACCAGCCACTAGAGACACTACCAGAGACGACAGCCGTAGAATGCCCTGGTTATATCCCAAATGGCACCCTATTCCTTATGGGCCCTGGTCAAAAGTAGTCGACTGAATAGGGAATAGGGTGCCATTTGGGATGCAAACCCTGTCTAACACTTCAGCTCCACTATACGCGTCGTGTTGCTTTGCCAACAGGGTGGCGTCAATGTGACGTTGTACCTGCTACACAGAGCGTGTTGTTTTGAACGCAGAAGTGCAGATGGGAAGACATCTTAATTGTATTTTCCCCTACTTTACAGTAACATATTCATCAATTATGTGTAAGTACAAAATAAACTTTATTTCTCATTATTTCAATTCACAATTCGTCAGCCATCGAGAATTGAACCTCTGCGATTCTGCCATTGGACGTGAGGCAACGCGAGCGCAACACAGGCAGTTTAGCAGCATTCATTGATTTCAAAGGAAGCGGTCACTCAAAGGCTGATGGCAGACGGCAATGCCGGACGCCCAATGGCTATAGTGTAACAGCGCCGTAATGCTTTGAAAACGACTGCAAATCACTTGCGGTGAAAACTGTCAAAACCCAAACGGAAAAATACAAATCAGGTTTAGATAAATCCTATCATTGCTAATGGGACAGACTGATAGCTTTGTTTGTCTGTAGAAATAGAGTATTTAAATTATTCATTCTCATTCTGGGGTACAGGTGTGTGTGTGCCATCTGGCCAACCCAAGAGTGTCATTTAAGAGTGTCATTGATTCATAGCATTATATGTTAGGTCAGGTAGCCTACATGGACATGGCCTGCACTGTATTCATTGAATGATTCAACAATGTGGCGGAGGCAGCAGCAGAATGAGGAGATGAGAAAACAGCCCTTGCCTTATTGTCTAAGAAAAGTGAGGAGAGATGAAACCCCAACTTAATTAAGTCTTCAATCAATAGCCTAACTGTTAAATGTACCTGGCTTTATAAATCATCAATATATCTACAGATACAGTGGGGAAAAAAAGTATTTAGTCAGCCACCAATTGTGCAAGTTCTCCCACTTAAAAAGATGAGAGAGGCCTGTAATTTTCATCATAGGTACACGTCAACTATGACAGACAAATTGAGAAAAAAAAATCCAGAAAATCCCATTGTAGGATTTTTAATGAATTTATTTGCAAATTATGGTGGAAAATAAGTATTTGGTCACCTACAAACAAGCAAGATTTCTGGCTCTCACAGACCTGTAACTTCTTCTTTAAGAGGCTCCTCTGTCCTCCACTCATTACCTGTATTAATGGCACCTGTTTGAACTTGTTATCAGTATAAAAGACACCTGTCCACAACCTCAAACAGTCACACTCCAAACTCCACAATGGCCAAGACCAAAGAGCTGTCAAAGGACACCAAAAACAAAATTGTAGACCTGCACCAGGCTGGGAAGACTGAATCTGCAATAGGTAAGCAGCTTGGTTTGAAGAAATCAACTGTGGGAGCAATTATTAGGAAATGGAAGACATACAAGACCACTGATAATCTCCCTCGATCTGGGGCTCCACGCAAGATCTCACCCCGTGGGGTCAAAATTATCACAAGAACGGTGAGCAAAAATCCCAGAACCACACAGGGGGACCTAGTGAATGACCTGCAGAGAGCTGGGACCAAAGTAACAAAGCCTACCATCAGTAGCACACTACGCCGCCAGGGACTCAAATCCTGCAGTGCGAGACGTGTCCCCCTGCTTAAGCCAGTACATGTCCAGGCCCGTCTGAAGTGCATTTGGATGATCCAGAAGAGGATTGGGAGAATGTCATACGGTCAGATGAAACCAAAATATAACTTTTTGGTAAAAACTCAACTCGTCATGTTTGGAGGACAAAGAATGCTGAGTTGCATCCAAAGAACACCATACCTACTGTGAAGCATGGGGTTGGAAACATCATGCTTTGGGGCTGTTTTTCTGCAAAGGGACCAGGACGACTAATCCGTGTAAAGGAAAGAATGAAGGGGGCCATGTATCGTGAGATTTTGAGTGAAATCCTCCTTCCATCAGCAAGGGCATTGAAGATGAAACGTGGCTGGGTCTTTCAGCATGACAATGATCCCAAACACACCGCCGGGGCAACGAAGGAGTAGCTTCGTAAGAAGCATTTCAAGGTCCTGGAGTGGCCTAACCAGTCTCCAGATCTCAACCCCATAGAAAATCTTTGGAGGGAGTTGAAAGTCTGTGTTGCCCAGCGACAGCCCCAAAACATCACTGCTCTAGAGGAGATCTGCATGGAGGAATGGGCCAAAATACCAGCAACAGTGTGTGAAAACCTTGTGAAGACTTACAGAAAACGTTTGACCTGTGTCATTGCCAACAAAGGGTATATAACAAAGTATTGAGAAACTTTTGTTATTGACCAAATACTTATTTTCCACCATCATATGCCAATAAATTCATAAAAAATTCTACAATGTGATTTTCTGGAAAAAAAAATCTCATTTTGTCTGTCATAGTTGACGTGTACCTATGATGAAAATTACAGGCCTCTCTCATCTTTTTAAGTGGGAGAACTTGCACAATTGGTGGCTGACTAAATACTTTTTTTCCCCACTGTATAAGATAGATCCTGTATCTGTTGCCTGTTCGAGTGTTTGTTTAAGAGCCTACTTATTCCTTGAGCGCCTCAAGCAATGACAATTTCCAAATTCAGCTGTTTTTAATCTTTGCTTTGATGTAATTAAGGCTTTACACTTTATTTCGTTAGAACAGCCTCTCTGGTATTATTTATAATTTATTTTGTGTTGTTTACACTATTCACAATTTTCTGAAAAATAATGTTAATAATTATTTAACGCTATAATTACAATAACGCTCTTTTTTTCTTGATCTCCATCTTATTGTTATTATTATTATTATGATCATAAGTCATGTCATTATCATTAGTAGGCTTAGTATAGCAGCCTTGCATAACCACCATTGAGCTGTAGGCCTAACAGCGCATCCTGTTTCGTCTTAATACCGTGCGTTACATAGGCCTATATTTCAATACTTATATACTGTAGGCTACTGTTTCAATCAATCATTCATTGTTCCTGTCATCACACAGCATACGAGTCATTCATTATTTGAAATGCAATCCAGCATTTTAGTTTTAAAATCAAATAAAGCGAGTATTGAACAATTAAACAATAAATCAAACGTTCCATTTCGGAAATTGCATTCACGAATGAACGCAACTGTTTTTAGTCTTTGCTGTAATAAAGGCTTAAAAAAAACCTGTTACAACAGTGTCTCTGATACTCTCATAATTTATTTAGTGTTGCTTACATTGTTCCAAACGGTCAGAATAATTCTATTGTAATCTAAACAGCACCTGTTTGGCACACATAATATGAACGCAGTGCTTGCTCCTTACCTTATTTTCTTGATCTCCAGTATTTTCCACAACTAGTCAAATTTATTCCACACATCTGACTTTCCCTTTCCCTCCTGAGCAACTAGTAATTCCCCCGTTTCGAGTTTATCTGTCACGTCCTCTGCATCCATTTTGTGGTCACATGTATTATGGTGTTCAGAGTTTGTTATAACCAATTTACTGATGTGATCATGATATGTTATAGGTCAGGCCCTATTGTGCCCTATTTGGAAGGGATTCATTTTACTGGGGGAAGTCGGGTAATGTAATTATGTGCATGAGCACAAAATCTGTAATTTTAGTCCTGTCCGAATCTGCCATTTCAGTAATTTTTACATGGCAGGAGAGTAACAATTCCAGCCAGAATAACCTACTGTTTTTTGTAGAATTACAAGTCCTCTGATAATACTAGTCCCGTTCTAATCGACATCCCTGTGTTTTGAGAGAAAAGTCTGAGTTTGACAGGTGTTGCTCTCGGTTTGCGCAAGAAAACAACTGATTCAATAAATTGAACTAAATTATGTGCATAAGCTACAGTTGAAGTCGGAAGTTTACATACACTTAGGTTGGAGTCATTAAAACTCTTTTTTTCAACCACTCCACAAATTTCTTGTTAACAAACTATAGTTTTGGCAAGTCTGTTAGGACATCACATTTTTCCAACAATTGTTTACAGACAAATTATTTCACTTATAATTCACTGTATCACAATTCCAGTGGGTCAGAAGTTTACATTCCAGTGGGTCAGAAGTTGAGTGTGACTTTAAACCGCTTGGAAAATTCCAGAAAATGATGTCATGGCTTTAGAAGCTTCTGATAGGCTAATTGACATCATTTGAGTCAATTGGAGGTGTACCTGTGGATGTATTTCAAGGCCTACCTTCAAACTCTGTGCCTCTTTCCTTGACATCATGGGAAAATCAAAAGAAAACTTGTAGACCTCCACAAGTCTGGTTCATCCTTGGGAGCAATTTCTAATCACCTGAAGGTACCGCGTTCATCTGTTCAAACAATAGTACGCAAGTATAAACACCATGGGACCACGCAGCCGTCATACCGCTCAGGAAGGAGACGCGTTCTGTCTCCTAGAGATCAACGTACTTTGGTGTGAAAAGTGCAAATCAATCCCAGAACAACAGCAAAGGACCTTGTGAATATGCTGGAGGAAACGGGTACAAAAGCATCTATATCCACAGTGAAACAAGTCCTATATCAACATAACCTGAAAGGCCGCTCAGCAAGGAAGAAGCCACTGCTCCAAAACCGCCATTAAAAAGCCAGACTACGGTTTGCAACTGCACATGGGGACAAAGATGGTACTTTTTGGAGAAATGTCCTCTGGTCTGATGAAACAAAAATAGAACTGTTTGGCATTAATGACCATCGTTATGTTTGGAGGAAAAAGGGGGTCCCTTGCAAGCCGAAGAAAACCATCCCAACCGTGAAGCACGGGGGTGGCAGCATCATGCTGCGGGGAAGGGGGGGCTTTGTTGCAGGAGGGACTGGTGCACTTCACAAAATAGATGGCATCATGAGGAAGGAAAATTATGTGGATATATTGAAGCAACATCTCAAGACATCAGTCAGGAAGTTAAAGCTTGGTCGCAAATGAGTCTTCCAGATGGACAATGACCCCAAGCATACTTCCAAAGTTGTGCCAAAATGGCTTAAGGACAACAAAGTCAAGGTACTGGAGTTGCCATCACAAAGCCCTGACCTCAATCCTATAGAAAATGTGTGGGCAGAACTGAAAAAGCGTGTGCTAGCAAGGAGGCCTACAAACCTGACTCAGTTACACCAGCTCTGTCAGGAGGAATGGGCCAAAATGCACCCAACTTATCGTGGGAAGCTTGTGGAAGGCTACCCGAAACGTTTGACCCAAGTTAAACAATTTAAAGGCAAAGCTACCAAATACTAATTGAGTGTATGTAAACTTCTGACCCACTGGGAATGTGATGAAAGAAATAAAAGCTGAAATAAATAATTCTCTCTACTATTATTCTGACATTTCACATTCTTAAAATAAAGTGGTGATCCTAACTGACCTAAAACAGGGAATTTTTACTAGGATTAAATGTCAGGAATTGTGAAAAACTGAGTTTAAATGTATTTGGCTAAGGTGTATGTAAACTTCCGACTTCAAATGTATATATTAATGGCTTTTGTTTATATGTTTTGTGCATATGAATTGAATATTGCCAAATGCATCAGTAAAAAATATTAAGCCTATTTAATGCAACCCTTGCTGTTAATAGACCGCAAAGCAGCATACAACTGACCTAAACGTTTGGAAATGAAAGTTAACTTTCTCATCCATAGCCTTAAAACACATCTCAAGCGTAATTGCATTGTTTAGCTCACATCCGAAGGCTGGGGGCATTGAGGACGTACTGCGGATCGCTAAAATATCCTAATGATTATGATCACACTTCCTCAATTCAAATATTATGCCGACACTATACCAAAGATGGTTTGGTATGGTTTAGAAACTTGGGAACCAAGCTGGAGTTATCAGTGTGGCCCTATAACCTGAACATGTTGAAATACTGCATCTTCACGCCTAGAATAAAAACCTCCAGGCTTCCGTCATGCCTGTCAATTTATTGAACAAAAATAAGAATTACAAGGGGCAGTCTGGAAAAAAACGAATCCCGTCCTAATCGTCCTCTGGAATAACAGACATTTTGGAGTAATAATTACATAACCAACGTTCTCTAGTTATACTAGGCCCGTGTGAATAGGTATTTGGTCACGTGCATGCAATGCATACATGTGTCACGTAAAGAGATTAACGATTGAGGGAATAGGGAATGTTTATCCTTAACAAATGAGGGATTTCGGTAACAGAACTTTTCAGTCAGAAATGGCTGTAATTATGTTGCAGCTTCAGGAACACAGACAGCACGATAAACACTTTGATGCTCTGTGGTGGTGCTGCAGTATGGAGGAGAGACAGACAACGGGTGCTAGTCACAGTCACTCGCTGTCTTTTTTCATATTTTTTCATTGATTTTTTACAGCGCAGCAAGTCTGAGCCCGGAACCGGCACAATCAAATCAATTGCTGGTCGAACTCCCTCTAGTAATTTGTGTCTCTTAATTATTTAATCAAACAGTGTGCTTAAAGCATCAGACAAGCTCAGAGTATATACAAAAGCATGTGGACACCTCTTCAAATTAGTGGATTCGGCTATTTCAGCCACACCCGTTGCTGACAGGTGTATAAAATCAAGCACACAGCCATGCAATCTCGATAGACAAACATTGACAGTAGAATGGCCTTACTGAACAGCTCTGTGACTTTCAACATGGCACCATCAAAATCGTCTGTCCTCGGTTGCAACACTCATTACCGAGTTCCAAACTGCCTCTAGAAGCAACATCAGCACAATAACTGTTCATCGGGAGCTTTTTTAAATGGGTTTCCATGGCCGAGCAGCGGAACACAAGCCAAAGATCACCATGCGCAATGCCAAGCGACGGCTGGCGTGGTGTAAAGCTCACCGTCATTGGACTCTGGAGCAGTGGAAATGTGTTCTCTGGAGTGATGAATCAAGCTTCACCATCTGGCAGTCTGACGGACGAATCTGGGTTTGGTGGATGCCAGGAGAACGCTACCTGCCCCAATGCATAGTATCAACTGTAAAGTTTGGTGGAGGAGGAATAATGGTCTGGGACTGTTTTTCATGGTTCGGGCTAGGCACCTTAGTTCCAGTGAAGGGAAATCTCAATGCTACAGCATTCAATGACATTCTAGACTTCCAACTTTGTGGCAACAGTTTGGGGAAGGCCCTTTCCTGTTTCAGCATGACAATGCCCCCATGCACAAAGCGAGGTCCATACAGAAATGGTTTGTCGAGATCGGTGTGGAATAACTTGACTGGCTTGCACAGAGCCCTGACCTCAACCCCATCAAACACCTTTGAGATTAATTGGAACGCCGACTACGAGCCAGGCCTAATCGCCCAACATCAGTGCCCGACCTCAGTAATACTGTTGTGGCTGAATGGAAGCAAGTGCCCGCAGCAATGTTACAACATCTGGTGGAAAGCCTTACCAGAAGAGTGGAGGCTGTTATAGCAGCAAAGGGCAGACACACTCCATATTAATACCCATGATTTTGGAATGAGATATTTGAAGAGCAGGTGTCCACATACATTTGGTAATGTAGTGTAGTTGATTTGATTAAAACACATAGGATGTGTCAATATATGGAAAAATACATTTTTTAAAATTTAGAACAATCGATCGGTCGATTTTTTGTTTGTTTGGGACAGCCCTAATAAACAGCCTGGTGAGGTGGGGTGCTTTACCTGGAGAGGCTGGATGTGGGGCTGGTGGGAGGGGAGGCGCTGGGGGACTTCTTGGGCCTGCCAGGGGATGAGGAGGGGGAACAGGAGGAGCCCTTGGTCTGGAGCTGGCCCTTAGAACTCTTACTCTTCCTCTTCTCATGAGGGGACCTGGGACACAGGGAGGGAGGGAGGGAGGGAGAGAGAGGGAGACATGGCGAAATTGCCCAAACCCTTTCAGGAAGTAATGGATTGAGAGACAACAGACACTCACTGAGCTGCTGGAGCTCAAACTGCTACAATGAATACATAAATGTAATTCTCTCACAGCATTGTCCCACTGTTTCCCCTTTATGACTGTTTCCAAGGTTCCCATCCCTACCTACCTGGATCTGGAGTGCCTCCTGGGCAGAGCAGTGTTGTTGCCAAGGCGACAGGCGGCGGGGCCGTAGCGCTCCCTCTCCCTCTCCTCACGCCTCCTCTCAGACGAGCGAGCCCTTCTGTCCCCCCTGTCCCTCCTCCCAGGAGACCTGGAGCGAGACCTGCAGACAGACGACGCAGGGCATGAGAGATGGACATGAACACAGAGACAGAAGGAGGGAGGGGGGGTGGGAGGGGGGGTGGAGTAAGAGAGGGAGAGAGGTGGGAAGAGGGGACACAGATGGAAGGACAGAGAGGAAAACTCAATGCAACATAAAGAACTGAAATATGCAGTATTTTCCCCAGTGCCTGTGGCCAAACTGTCTTTTCTCTAGTGGTGAAGCACTGAGACCACTGAGGAGAGACTGATGACAACGGAGGGTGTGTGAAATACTCAAGTGGAGAGGGAAATTGCAACTAGCAGCTGGTCTCTGGGGCTGACCTCCCATGCCCCAGCCTGCTCCCTGGCCACCTAACTGCCCCCATGCCCTGTACTCTGACCTCTACTGCTCTACCCACCTCTTAGTTTTATTACCAATCAGAGCACTGTTCATGGGTGGGCTCATAGTTACTATAGTGAGATCGATGGCAAAGAAAACATAATTTTGAAACTGTTCTACGAGTCTCCACATAATAAGTAGAGTTGACCACTTTTCACTTGTAAAGTTGTTTAAAGGACAAGGTCACTTTTTTTTTGTTACTCTTTAGAACCCATAGTGGTTGTCGACTGACTTTAAAAAAAAATACTATAGCAGGCGCAAACTGCCTTGTTTTTCTAACAACAATATCTGTGTCAATCTCGCGAAATTAACTTGCAAACAACCTGCTGTCGTATTCGCGTGGCTGTTATCATCAACCAGAAACCGGAAACAGGGTATGCTGTCATTCGTCTTTTTAAAGTAATTTTTCACTTCATTACTCAAAATGAAGGCGCCGAAGCGGACATGACTTTTCACTGTGTTTTTAAAAGTGGTAGGAACTTATATCTGTTCCAGAGCTTGTAATGGATTAAAACAAGAAAATGGGCAGGGTTGACCATCTTGACCAACTGAGGAGCTATTACAATGTTGGACACACAGGCAGAAGATGGTGGATGTATGTATTTTGGGGGATGCTCAACATTGCCATCATAAATGCGTACATTGTGTGTGGGACCCTGCAAAGGCTCCTTCCCAGAAACTGCAGGCATTGATCCCTGAAGGCATTCAAAATGCAGCTTGTGCGTTCACTTTGTGATATGGCTACAGTGGCAGGAAGAGGGGAGCCCAGAGTGTGGCACCAGGGCGTGTGGACCGAGTTGTAACTCATTTGAAAGCAGGTGAAGTTTGAAGGGCACAAGAGAGGGTGTGTGGTGTGCATCCGGAGTGGACGCAAGGCAAAGAGTGGGAGATGTGTAGATACCTCCTTTGGGTGCTCTATGTGTTCTGGGCCACTTTGCAGGATGGGGCCGTGCTTCCAGAAGTTCCATGACATGTTGTAGGCTAAATGCAAACACTAAAGTGGCAGTGTGAAATATGAATTTGTCCTACAAATCATTTAGGGGAACTGTGTACTTTTTAAAATTGTCTCTGAACAGTTGTATTTGTATCTTCTCTCTTTATCTGTCTCTATCTAATACTTGTTGCATTCACTGAATTGTTGTCAAAGTAGGCTACTATTTCTACATTTTGTGTCAGGCCTGGTCTGTACTAAATCTTATTGAGAGGTTATTTACATTTTGAAATAGTCTCTGAATAGTTGTTTGCATTTTTACATTGTTACAGAAGTAAGAATCGTTTCAATCAAATAGCCTACTTTGTGTGGGTTTTGAAATACTTTCTGAATATTGTCCTCTGGTCACATTTTGGATAACTGTTTAAATATTTGTATGTAAGTAATATGTATAAGTATAATATATTTTACTTTGTACATTTTGACTAAGTAATTTAGTCAAATGTACTCTAGGGTTTTTTGTTATGTTGAGTGTTAATAATTTTTTGATAGTGTCTTTACACAAAGGAAGACGAAATGAGTGGTATTCCTATTCCTGTTGAGGTTGTGCTCTTTAAAACTACAACTTGTAATTGTCATTTGTTCTTTGTTTTTGAGTTATGTCTGTTTGTTTGAAATGTGTGAGAACAGCAGCATTCTAGAATTTTATTGGGGTCTAAAGGGTTAACCAAATCTGTATTTTGGTAGTAAATAGCATGTTCTAGAAGTGTCCAGTCCCTTTTCTGTGATTTCACTTGGTTTTCAGAAACATACCCGACCAGCGATACACTTTCCACATGCTTGTTCTGCAGTTGCAGGGGCACAGATAAAGCATTGACAAAGGTTCCAAAAACACCCAAATACGTCCTTTTAGAAACAGCAATGTTCTTAGCGTCATGATGCAGGTCTTTAGATGTTGTACACATAAAATTGTGTCATTCCGAACTTTATCCGCAACGTTATAATATTCAATTTTGTTGGGACTCGAGCGACACTTTTCTGTGTGCGCATGCATGGGCTACGCAGAGAAGTAGTAGCTGGGAGTTTTTGGAGCGTTTGTTCATGTTTTATCTGTGCCCCTGAAACGGCAGAATGAGCATGAGGAAGTCTATCGCTGGTGGGGTAAGTTTCTCAAAACCAAATCGCAAAAAAAGTGTCTGGAAACTGCTGTAACATCTCATTTACATCCAAAACACAGATTTTGTAAAAAAAAGTTAAATTGTCCTTTAATGTTACCCTCTGTTGCTCCAGGTAAGCTCACTCTCCTTTAGATTGGATATATTAAGGGAGGACAAGAGGCCACTATGTAAATGTCAGTGCCTGTGTTCTAAATGCCCCCTATTCCTTATATAGCGCACAAAGCTCTGGTCAAAAGTAGTGCACTATATAGGGAATAGGGTGCAATTTGAGACGCATTTTGAGTATCTACAGAGTGGTTAAATCACAGGCCCGCCCATCTCCCTCTCCCCCCTCTCTCTCTCTCTCCCTCTCCCTCTCCCTCTCCCCCTCTCAACCCAGACCCTAGCTCTTTATAATACAGGACAGCCATTACCATGGTGATTCAGCTGTTTCACATCCCACTGCCAAGAGCAACAATGACACCAAATGACTCACGCAATAATAAGTGACAAAAGCAAATCACATTTCTCCTGATTTAAAGGCCACCCCCTCCAACCCCCCAACCAGCTACAAATGAGTGTTTATTTAAGAACACTAGTGTACGTGCATGTCTGGATACACTCTCACTCAGCCACAGAGACAGTCACAGAGACACATATTTAATGCACACACACAAACTGGCCAGACACAGATGAAAATGTAATCTAATGGGGCCGTTTAAAAAGTACTTTGCAGCTGGGGACACAGTGGACAATTGGACGAAAGCCAATTTGGCACGTGGATAAACACAAACAGAGAGGTCATCCTCTGCCATATGGGCTGAAGAAGTCGCAAAGTGAGCAAAAAGGACATTGTCAGAGGAAGGGGTGCAAGTTGAGGGCAATTTTAAATTCAGGGGAAAATCTACATCCACTTGATCAATGACTCCAAACCTCCGTCAG
This sequence comes from Coregonus clupeaformis, assembly GCF_020615455.1. Classification (NCBI taxonomy): domain Eukaryota; kingdom Metazoa; phylum Chordata; class Actinopteri; order Salmoniformes; family Salmonidae; genus Coregonus; species Coregonus clupeaformis. The sequence continues at coordinate 34,314,840 of NC_059206.1, read as the reverse complement.
AGACACTTTAAAGAGCAAATTGGATGAGTTCTGTCCTTAGGCCTCTGTTGGTGCTCTCCAAACCCTGGTGGATATCACATCGAGACTCCGCCCCAAATGGCACGCTATTCCCTTTATAGGCTCCTGAGTGGCGCAGTGATCTAAGGCACTGCATCGCAGTGCTAACTGTGCCACTAGAGATCCTGGTTCGAATCCAGGCTCTGTCGCAGCCGGCCGCGACCGGGAGACTCATGGGCGGTGCACAATTGGCCCAGCGTTGTCCAGGGTAGGGGAGGGAATGGCCGGCAGGGATGTAGCTCAGTTGATAGAGCATGGCGTTTGCAATGCCAGGGTTGTGGGTTCGATTCCCACGGGGGGCCAGTATAAAAAAATATGAATTCACTAACTGTAAGTCGCTCTGGATAAGAGCGTCTGCTAAATGACTAAAATGTAAATGTAATAGTGCACTACTTTTTAACATGGCCCATAGGATTCTGGTCAAAAGTAGTGCACTAAATAGGGACTCAGGTGTCATTTACATTTTAGTCATTTTAGCAGACACTCTTATCCAGAGCAACTTACAGTTAGTGAGTGCATAATTTTTTTTTCATACTGGCCCCTCGTCGGAAACGAACCCACAACCCTGGCATTGCAAGCGCCATGCTCTACCAACTGAGCTACAGGGGATGCATTTGGGATGCATCCTTAGGACTCTTAGTGGCTGCTCTGTCCCATCCATCCCAGAGTCTCCTACCTCATTATCTGTCCTGTATGGATGTTGTTGACCCCATCCTGGCCCTTCATGGGCCCACGGGGGCCTCTACACTCCACTGGTATTGATCTTAGACTGTCCCTGGGGCCAAGGGCCCCAATTAAACCCCCAGGGGTGAAGCAGGGGCTAAGGATGGGGGCAGGACAGACCTGTCAATGACTACAGACAATTTCAGAGGGCTGACAGGACAGAGGTGACCCTGAGACTAAGACAGGATGCAAATGATGGATGGAGAGGAGGGGAAGAGAGAGAGAGAGAGAGAGAGAGAGAGAGAGAGAGAGAGAGAGAGAGAGAGAGAGAGAGAGAGAGAGAGAGAGAGAGAGAGAGAGAGAGAGAGAGAGAGAGAGAGAGAGAGAGAGAGAGAGAGAGAGAGAGAGAGAGAGAGAGAGAGAGAGAGAGAGATGGTGGGAAAGTAGTAGGCCAGTTAATGAAGAGCAGCTGACAAGTTAACGATGGGGGCACCTCCCCCCGTGTCACAGCCAGGGTCCTCATTAACCACAAGCCATCTGAAAGAGAGAGAGAGAGAGAGGAGCCCATTGGGCTGCTAAAGGCTAATGGTGTCGAGCAGTATGACACCAATAACCTCTCTCTCTGTATGAGTGTGTGGCTCGGTCTCTGTGTGACGGACAGTTATGAAAGGGTCAGAGACATGTGTGCATGTAATCCTTTCAGTATCTGACAGCACTCAGCGCGTCACTAACAGAGCTGGAAAGGAGGAGGAGGAGGAGAAAGGACACGAGGAGGGTGAGCTGCCAGCTTAACTCAGTCGTCACCCCCGAGACCCAGACAGACAGGCTGCCTCTCAAATGACATAATATAGTGCACGACTTTTGACCAGGGTCCTATTCCCTATTTACGGCACGACTTTTGCCCAGGGTGCTATTTGGGATGCACAAAAACAGAAACGCAGCCAGCCAGCCACCAGCAGGAAGGCTCCATTTCCAATACATCATTCTCAGGATTAGTAAGGGAGATGATGGAGATTGAGATGGGGTGCCTCTTCCAGCCTCCCAACACAAAAAAACGCTGACTGATTATGTGAGTGCTCATTATCAGCGATCCATTTCACTCTTCCATTTCACTCTTCCACGGCCAGGATTTTCAAATGTTATTTGACTTTCTCGGCGAGGAGAAATAAAACAGAATAGGGGATGAAATGTGGCGTGCTTGCACATTAGAGGACTGCTATCTCTGACACGAGGCTAAGCGGAGGCCCCCTTCTCAATCTAAGCCCTTTAATTCACATACCGTAAGTGATTTAAAACCTCGGGCAGAAACAATTACATCTCAGTGAAATTACATTAAGGCTCGTCAGGATGACACGAGGTGGGCATAATTACAGCAACTCCAGCCGCTGATAATGACAAATTGGCCGTGATTTCCAAAAAGAGAATGACAGGAGGAAAGGGGGAAGAAAACATTTGAGATGAAAAACTTGGAGAGTGTGTGGAGGCATCGGGAAACTACAGAGAGAAGAAGCCAATGTGAAAGAATACTGCCAGCCAGCCAGCCAGAAAGCCACTTCCTTCATTAGGCAGTAGGCACAGTATAGGCATAGGCACAGTATAGGCATCAGGTGCTGTAGGTTTATCTTGATGAACAGAGCAGTTTTATCTTGATGAATTATGTTCAAAAGTCTGAGCCTTAGGCCATCTTCCACTGCCCAATGTCTAATGACAACACCTATCCAACTGTAAAGGCAATGGTTGTAATGAGAGAGCCATAGGACCAGTTTCTTGTGGGGATAGGGGTAGGACCACTCACCTAGTCCTGCGGACCGTTCTGTAGGCGCTGGGCAGGGCGTGCTTGGTTTTAGACCGCGACCGGGAGCGAGACCGTGATCTCGCCAGTGACCTCTTCTTGTGTTTCTTCTTCTTCTTGTCTCTGTCTCCTTTCCCTCTGTCCCGCTCCTTCTCTGGTCTTCTGGAGGTAGAGGAGGATGAGGAGGAGGGTAGCAGGAGGGAGGAAGAGGAGGGGGGCTCTTTCCTTTTGAAGGCGTTGGCGTCAGGGGGTCTTTGATCAACTGGGTACACAGGTGCTCTGGAAGCCAACAGAGGGGGGACTGAGACGACGGGGGCCACTGGGAACATTGGCAGCTGTGGCTAGGATAGAGAGATGGAAAGAGAAAGAGAGAGAGAGAGAGCGAGAGGGATGAGCGGAGCAGAGGAGGAGGGAAAGAGGGCATATTAATGACAGACAGATCTGCACCTTGGGCTTTTCCTAGTTTACAGAGTGCAAGAAAATCAGAACGCTTCCCTCTCAGAATGAGGGGGCTGAGGATAGAGATAGAGAGGAAGTGAGGGAGCGATAGAGCGAGAGAGAGAGAGCGAGACGAGGGCATTCACAATTGCCTCCTTCTGTACAGGAGCAGCCACTGGCTTAAGGTGATCTGGGAGACGCAATCTAATTCAGTCTGCATCTCCAATAAAGGTTGTGTGTGTATGTCTGCGTGAATGTCTGCATGTGTGTGTATGTGTGCACTCAACCGGCCCAGGTAAAAGGCAATGGCAAAGCCCTAGGGCCATGAGCTCCTAGTCCTGGCTCTGTCCATAATTACTGCTCGCTGTGTGTTGGTTCTGGTTGGTTCTTCCCTCAGACTTACTCAGCTGCTAATTAAAGACACTGGCTGGTTACACAACACAATGCAGCCTGATAGCTAGCACCCTGCCCTGCCTGGCTAACAAAACATAATGGCCCTACTCCACTGTCAGCACGAAAGTGCCTCTAATTACTTCAGTATGTGTCTGTCTGGTTAAATTAGATATTCTGCCCGCCGCTGGATCCAACAATGTAGTGTAACTGGGTGCCAATCAATGTAGTGCCACGCGCCATCAAACTGCACTCAAATTAAATTTAGCCATTGAGAGGAGAAGGCTGAAGGCTGTCTAGTAGAAAACAGAGTGGGTTTGTGTACGCAAGGACTATGGTGGGGACGATACCACTATCGTGATACTCATTAGTATCGTGGCAAGGAAACAAAACACAAAGCATGTTTAATTTATTTAGGAAAACAGCCCTAATATCGGAAACAAACATAATTATGTTGTCATCCAGAGTCACACTTTCCAAGCTTTATTTGCTATGGACTTGATTATGATGTGTAAGGTGTGTGCAATACTGGTGACATTGGGTATGGAAGTGTTCATATGTGGAACAAGAAAGAGTGTATCAGAGAGAGAGCGAGAGAGCGAGAGAGTGTGACTGTAACCGTATCTATTGAGACATGGCTCTGGCGACAGTGGGTCAAAGGAGCTCTCAGGAGACCAGGACACAATGTCTTCTCTTCACAGCATATTTAGAACCTACCCTGTCCCAATTCAGTGAAACAGGACTTCTTCTTCCTCCTCCTCCTTTCTTTCCCTCATGTGGAATGAGTGAGAGAGAGACACGTTCCTCCCTCCCCTGCTGCTCCAGACAGAGCAAGAGGAGAGGCGAAGGAGGAGAAGAGGAGAGAGATCTGTGTTATTGGCTTTGATAAAGGTTTCAGTATGAATATTTGGCGGGGCGGTGCGGTGCGCTGCGGTGGCTCAGGTCAGATAATGAGGAGGATGGCTGGGGTTTGATTTCACTTTGGGTTAAAAATAGCATGACATTTGGGTAGGTTTATCCCAAAAGGCCATGGAGAGAGGAAGAGAGGGAGGGGAGAGAGTGTCCGGTCTCGCACGCCTGCTCTCAGGAGATAGAGAAGGCTGCCCTCTCTGAAGCACACCTCCACACTGGAGAGAAGAAGAGAGGCATGCCAGTGTAAGGGAGAAGGGGACAGGGAAAGGGAGGAGGGAGAGGGATAGTGTGTTTCAGAAAGTGATGGAAGAAGAAGAGAGAGATGGATAGAGAGAAAGAGGGACACAGTCAATCATGAGCGAGAGAGGGTGTCAGAGGGACAGATATGGAGCAAAAAATGAGAGGGCAGACAAGGGAAAGAGAACTGGACAGAGGGTGATTGAGAAGGGTGATGAACGAGAGAGGGAGAGTAGCCAGAATCCACAACTCCCTGTGTGCAAATAAACTGCTCCAGGTCATCTTGCCTTGCCTGTTGTTGTACTATAATCGGGGCCAATCCACTTTGGCACCCCAAACTTTACCTGTACTTGGCAACACATCCCACCTGTGCACTGTAGCCCCTGACACCTGTTTGGCCTTGCCCACGCACACACCCACGCACACACACCCACGCACACACACTACCAAGAAGCCCGATTCCAGTGATGGCTCAAGCTCTACCATTCACTCTTAATACTCTTTGATTGGCTGGCTTTGACAGACTCAATATGTTTACAAGTGGTCCTCTGTAGCTCGGTTGGTAGAGCATGGCACTGGTAATGCCAGGGTAGTTGGTTTGATTCCCGGGGCCACCCACACGTAAAATGTATGCAAGCATGACTGTAAGTCGCTTTGGATAAACGCGTCTGCTAAATGGCATACACTACCGGTCAAAAGTTTTAGAACACCTACTCATTCAAGGGTTTTTCTTTATTTTTACTATTTTCTACATTGTAGAATAATAGTGAAGACATCCAAACTATGAAATAACACATATGGAATCATGTAGTAACCAAAAAAGTGTTAAACAAATACAAATATATTTGAGATTTAAGATTCTTCAAATAGCCACCCTTTGCCTTGATGACAGCTTTGCACACTCTTGGAATTATATATATACTGTATATATAAGTGAACGGAACTACATCCGAAGATTGGGTTCTGGCCCTATAATCAATAAATAATTCACACTTATGGCCAACTGTGACGGCTGCTGCTACAATAGCAAGGAATTGTCTGGAGCAATAATTGGCCAGACCCTGCGGTTTTCCTGATGTTTCAGAGTTTAGAGGCAACATTTCAATGTTGTGTGTTTGGGGGCATTCTGATGAGGGGACCCTGTGGGATGTGAGAGGAGGATAGGCTGAACACAACTCTAAAACACACAAACTGTGCCAGCCAGGGAAAACAAGGCAATCACCTTGACTTGGAAGAGTTCCAGCGTTGGATAGCCATAGCCAGCTAGCTAACATAAAATCCCTCTCTGTTTGAGCCGGGTGTTTGAGTAGGCTAAACTAGCTAGCTGCATTTGATGCTAGCTAAGTAAGTGAAAAAATATATACTAAGAAATATAGCTCTCTCTCTCTCTTCCTTAGTTTTGGAATAAATTAACTTCTCTCTCTTTGAGTCAACTACTCACCACATTTTATGCACTGCAGTGCTAGCTAGCTGTAGTTTATGCTTCTAGTACTAGATTAATTATCTGATTCTTTGATTGGGTGGAGAACATGTTAGTTCATGCTGCAAGAGCTCTGATTGATTGGAGGACGCTACCCTACAGAGTGCTGCTGAGACTACTGTAGACCTTAATTACAAAACAGTGTGTTTTAATCAATTATTTGGTGACAAGTTCTAATGTTTCACTATTTTTTTTTAAATCACTGAGATGGTCCTTCCCTTCCTCCTCTGAGGAGCCTCCACTGGTTAGAGTGTGGAGCCTTTGAGCCCGAGAGGAGGCCGTGTTTTGGCCTGTGCTGTGCCTGTGTCTGGTCTGGAGCTGTCGGAGCAAGACAGATAGAGCTGTAATCTGGCCAGGCAGCTTTAGGTCACTTCCCCTCTCTCCTTTCTCAGGAGCCCTGCACCATGTGGCCAGTTGATTGGGGTCGCCAGATGATGAGGGGATTTGCCAGTTCCTGAAAGCTTGGCTGAGTGTTTAAACACCCCCGCATATGGTCGGGTAATAGCCAACCATGGCTATCAGAGACAGAGGGACCGTATGAGAGGGAGAGGGAATGAGTGGGTGGATAGATTGATAGAGGGTGAGAGAAAGAGAGGTGGCGGGGGTAGAGAAAGGGGAGAAAGAGACTACTCCCTGCTGGTAATAGAGAGAAGTACACATGTGTAATCCCTGTACTGTAATGTGACATAGCCATTCCACTCCATATGGACAGCAGGATGAAGACAGATAACCTAAATCATGCATTATCTAAAAGTAATCTCAATCTCAAATCCCACCCTCCCCCTCCGACTACACTGTGAACAAGATGGTGCCGATGATGGTCGCCATGTTGCTAGCACCCAACCAACTTTGCAGTCTTTAGTTAATTGTAGTGTTATTTTTGTACGTTATTTGATCAGAAAGTTTCTAGTATTATTTCCTATGATGGAAAAGCTAGGTAGGTTGCAATGGAGCCCGCTCCTGTGGCTGAACGGCACTCGGGCTTGATGGATGTATCCCCGCCTTGTCATCTGTCCCTATCTGAATGGCCTGTGCTACCTGGAACTTGCCTGCCAAGGAAGTCGTCTCCATCTGCTTCTCCTCCTCCATCTTGTAGTGGAGTAGACGGAGAACAGCAAGAGGATTGTTCCAATCAGCGCTGGTCCCATGTCACAAGTCGTGGAAACCGAAGGCAGCTGCATGCTGCTAAGTGGACTGGAGTGTCTGCGAGAGGTCCGGAGCAGATCGACATGAAGAATAGCGTCGCTGCCCTGGTGCCTGGTCTACATGCGCCTTCATCGCTGGGACAGCCTGGGTCTGCGACAGCTGTGATGACTCCAACTACGCCGACTCCAAAAGCAGCATCGTTGTCGAGTTCGGCTCCTTTCCCACTCTCTGGATCTGACAGGGCTCTGCCTGCTGTGGGAGGTCTGGACCTATCACCGGGAGCTGCGGGCATACGCTATCTTGCATCTCGTGGGCCCGTGAAAGGTTCCACGAATTGTGTGAGGGGTAGGAATGGGCAGATTTCTCCATCCCCTTCTCTGGCCGTTGTATTGGGCAGTTCAATGGTGAGAAATGTCTCAGTCCCTGGAGCAAAAACTTTGTGCCATCTATCCAGGAGCATGAGTACAGGACATCAATAAGCTGCTCCCAAACATTTAAACCTGTATCAGGAAATTGTTCATGTGGGATTCAATGACATTATGAAGGGCAGCTCAGAAAAGCTAAAGATGGATTTTAAAGAACTGATTGGGTCTCTGCTTGACACCAACAAACGCCCCATAAGATCTGGCCTCTTGCCCTCCCTTAATCGTAGCATTCAACGTTTCAGGAGATTTTTAGCCCTCCATAACTGGCTACGTGACTATTTTTCTATCTTTACTAATGACATGCCACTGGCTTTGAGTAAAGCCAGTGTGTCTATGTATGCGGATAACAACACTATACATGTCAGCTACTACAGCGAATGAAATAACTGCAACACTTAAAGAGCTGCAGTTAGTTTCAGAATGGGTAGCAAGGAATGTTAGTCCTAAATATTTCAAAAACTAAAAGCATTGTATTTGTGACAAATCATTCACTAAACCCTAAACCTCAACTAAATCTTGTAATAAATAATGTGGAAATTGAGCAAGTTGAGGTGACTAAACTGCTTGGAGTAACCCTGGATTGTAAACTGTCATGGTGAAAACATGTTGATACAACAGTAGCTAAGATGGGGAGAAGTCTGTCCATAATAACGCGCTGCTCTGCCTTTTTAACAACACTATCAACAAGGCAGGTCCTACAGGCCCTAGTTTTGTCGCACCTGGACTACTGTTCAGTCGTGTGTTCAGGTGTCACAAAGAGGGACCTCGGAAAATTACAATTGGCTCAGAACAGGGCAGCACGGCTGGCCCTGAAATGTACACGGAGAGCTAATATGCATGTAAATCTCTCATGGCTCAAAGTGGAGGAGAGATTAACTTCATCACTACTTGTTTTTGTAAGAAGTGTTGACATGCTGAATGCACCAAGGTGTCTGTTTAAACTGCTAGCACACAGCTCGGACACCAATGCATACCCCACAAGACATGACACCAAAGGTCTCTTCACAATCCCCAAGTCAAGAACAGACTATGGGAGGCGCACAGTACTACATAGAGCCATGGCTACATGAAACTCTATTCCACAGCAGGTAACTGATGCAAGCAGTAGAATCCGTTTTAAAAAACAGATAAAAATACACCTTATGGAACAGCAAGGACTGTGAAGAGACACACACAGGCACACACACATGATAAGACACGCACTCTACACACACACGTACACATGGATTTTGTATTGTAGATATTAAATTTTTTACATTTTAGTCATTTAGCAGACGCTCTTATCCAGAGCGACTTACAGTTAGTGAGTGCATACATTTTCATACAGATATGTGATAGTAGAGTAGTGGCCTGAGGGAACATACGTAATGTGTTGTGAAAAGTGTTTTAATATGTAATGTAATATTTAATTTGTATATAACTGCCTTAATGTTGCTGGACCCCAGGAAGAGTAGCTGCTGCCTTGGCAGCAGCTAATGGGGATCCTTAATAAATACAAATACTAAGCTCCCTGTTCACCCATGACTGCGTGGCCATGCACAACTCCAACTCAATCATCAAGTTTGCTGACGACACAACCGTGGTAGGCCTGATTACCAACAATGACGAGACAGCCTACAGGGAGGTCAGAGCTCCGGCGGAGTGGTGCCAGGAAAATAACCTCTCCCTCAACGTCAACAAAATGAAGGAGCTGATTGTGGACTTCAGGAGACAGCAGAGGGAGCACACCCCAATCCTCATCGATGGGGTCACAGTGGAGAAGGTAAAAAGCTTCAAGTTCCTCGGCGTGCAAATCACTGAGGACCTGAAATGGTCTCACCACACCGTGGTGAAGAAGGTGCAACAGCGCCTCTACAACCTCAGATGGCTAAATTCGGCATGGCCCCTAAGACCCTCACAAACTTCTACAGATGCACCATTGAGAGCATTCTGTTGGGCTGCATAACCGCCTGGTACAGCAACTGCACCTCCGTCAACCACATGGCTCTCCAGAGGGTGGTATGGTCAGCCCAACGCACACTACCTGCCCTCCATTTACAGCAAACAAAGGCCAAGAAGATCATTAGGGACCTCAGTCACCCGAGCCAAGGACTGTTTACTCGGCTACCATCTAGCAGATGGAGTCAGTGCAGGTGCATCAGTGCCAAGACCGAGAGACTAAAAAACAGCTTCTATTACCAGGCTATCAGACTGTTGAACAGACATTACTAGCCGTCTACCAGGTGATGCACACACACTCACTCACACAAAACACACACACAAGCTATCACACACACACCTCATACTCACAAACACGCACATACACGCACACACTTGCTGTTTCACACTGAATATTTAAATACTGTTTTCCCGACATAGCTCATTCTAATATTTTTACTACTGTACTTTGTGTTTAGTTTATACACACCGCATATTTATTTATATACAGAATTCTTGACATAGCTCACTAATATATCTAATGATGTACATATCATTCTTAGTATATATTGTGTAAATTCTTCTGTTGTCCATACGTATAGACTGCATTTTGATTACTGTTACAGCGTTATTTGGATTGTTAATTGGATTCGTCCCAACATTCTAGATTTCTTGGAGTTTTTGTAGTACTTTTAAAAACATTTTAATTATTTGTGTTCTTGTTTGACATTTTACTGCATTGTTAGGAGCTAGCAACATAAGCATTTTGCTGCACCCGCTATAACATCTGCTAAGCTGTGTATGCAACCAATAAACTTTGATTTGATTTCACATATACCATTAAACTTAAATTAGTCTCAAATAGCCACCTGTCCCTTTTAATAGCCGGGCAATGGCACACATTTCAGCAAACAAATGCCTGTTTCAAATAAACACAGGGTTTAAATGAATTGGTTACCATGAATTACCATGAATTGTTTACGAGGTTGAATGTTTGATTTGTTACATTAAATAATTCAGTAACAACTCAAAACAATGCTGGCAATCATCAGTTTTTATCGGCAGTAAGAAACTGCTAGCCATTGGCTGCTAACAGCTGAGAACTGCTAGCTAACTGGCAAACACAACAACAGTCAACAACTTCGAGAGTACAGAACCCTAGAAATCGTCAGATCGACCCGCTAGTGACAAAAGTAAGAACGGCCGAAAATGCACAGTCAAAGAGGAGAATAATTACTCTGTCAAGGAAAAGAAAAAATGAAAAAAAAATATGAAATAGAGGCATACTAAGACAAAAGAAACGTGACACAGTGTGTAAATGATAACATTAGTGCAGGAAATGAAGAACTTGATTAAAATGCTGGAAGTGAATGCTGGAATTAAACATTTAACTATGCAAATTAGCAAAAGCTGTGTGCATTAAGGAAATAGACGCCTGGCTCAAATAGAAGCCGATCTCTATTAAGCGCCTGTTGTGTTCAGTGATTTAAGAAAATAAACGCCCAGGCTATTAATTGAAGTTTTACGGTAGGCCTATCTTAGTGGGACACAGACTTCAATCGGCAACATATTGATTCTTTAACTGGCAGGTCAATCACAGAAGCCATAATAAATGTTTTTGCTTGAAAGCCACTTAGAAGGAGAAGCCTGACTGCCTCCCTTAGAAAAGCACCTCATATCCCTGAGGTGCCGGGAGAGAGCGGGACTACGGGCCAGGACAGGCAGACACTTCAAATATAAATATTTGAAGTGCAGACACTTCAGATATTTGTAGCCAGGAGAGACAGAGAGAGAGAGAGAGAGAGAGAGAGAGAGAGAGAGAGAGAGAGAGAGAGAGACAGAGACAGAGAGAGAGAGAGATAGATAGAGAGAGAGACAGAGAGAGAGAGAGAGACAGAGAGAGAGAGAGAGAGAGAGAGAGAGAGACAGAGAGAGAGACAGAGAGAGAGAGGCAGAGCGAGCGCAAAAGACCGAGAGAAATATAAAACGAGAGAACAAGAGCAAGCGCGCACGCAAGAGGAAGAAAGGGGGAGTATCATAGGAGTTTCTGCAGTTCACCTCTCCACCCCGGTTTTGTCTCTAATCATGCCCATTAGCCCGGCTGGCCTCTGGCTGGGCTCCGGCAGGCCCTTTAAAGAGGCTGAGCTACCTACTGGAGAGACACAGGTCTCCCAGGAGAGAGGCCATTCCTTTGAACAGAGCATGTCAGCCCAGAGACAAAGAGCCCAATCAATTAGAGAGCCACAGCAGCTCTAGAGGGAAGTGACTAGGGCCCCTGGGTAAGGAGGGACGCAGCGAAAGAGCGACAGGCAGAGAAATGAGAGAGAGATGAAGAGAGAAAGAGAGATGCACACACACACTTGCGAACACAGGCACAAACACATACTGTGCGCGTACACTCCTGCCGAAACATTTTCATGTAAGTGCACACACAGAGAATGTATCATACTCAATCATTTACGAGATTGAAAGGCATCAATATGCATTAACCTTTTGCTTGGGATTGATTCTATAAATAAATCAATAGATTTGAAGGGTAGGGGAGTAGGAGATGGGGCCGTCCACAGTGAACGATTTACGACTCAATTCATCAGAGGACACAGCGTGCACTGTGGCCAGCGGCGTGTGCACACACACATACACCATTTACTTTATATTCATATTGTCCTTTTCTTGTTGCATTGTCGAGAAGGACCCGTCTCCCCGACGGTAAGGGAGTGAACAGCTCGTGGCTGGGGTATGTGGGGTCCTTGATGATGCTGCGGGACTTCCTCAGGCAACGTTTCAAGTAGATGTCCTGGATGGGTGGGAGCCATGTCCCAGTGATGTACTGGGCTGTCTTCACCACCCACTGGAGGGCATTGCGGTCGTGGACGGAGCAATTCCCGTACCAGGCCGTGATGCAATCGGTCAGGACGCTCTTGATGGTGCAGCAGTAGTATTTGGAGAGGACCGGGGTGGCATGTCGAATTTCTTCAGCCTCCTTAGGAAGTAGAGATACTGTTGCGCTCTCTTAACAAGAGTGTTGGTATTGTTAGTCAATGTCAAGTCCTCTGTTGCTGTGGATCGGGCCATGTTCCCTTCTCTGCTTCCTGAAGTCAACAATCAACTCCTTTGTTTTGCTGACATTGAGGGAGAGGTTGTTGTCCTGGCACCACAATGCTAGTTCACTTACCTCCTCCCTATAGGCTGACTCGTCGTTGTTGGTTATCAGGCCTATAATCATGGTGTCGTCAGCAAACTTGTGTGTCTAAGTCACCAGATCTCAACCCAATTAAACACTTTTGGGAGATTCTAGAGCGGCGCCTGAGATAGCGTTTTACACCACCATCAACAAAACACTAAATGATGGTCAAGTACATACAGACTTATACTGAGATGTCTTATTTAAGATACTCTTTGTAGGAGGTAGGGTTTCAGACGTTTTAGGAAGATGGGCAGGGACTCCGATGACCTCGTCCAATCACATCTTTTGGCTGGTATTCAGATGATGGTAGTTTGCCATTCGAAGATATGTGGAAAGCAAAGTTTAAACTTTCAGTATGTGTTATTGCATTAACGATTATCTGTCAAATGAGACGAGTTATATCCTATGGCTTATTAAAAACATTAGCATAGCTATGGTAAACCATGTGATGACTCATCTAAAGTTGACAGATAATTGTAAATGCAATAACATATTGAAGTGAAGAACATACACAGTGCGTACTCTGTATTCAATGACTACATGTGTTTACCGATGTTCTAGTTCCTAGAACCAGTCGTCATGGCGAGTGATGCCAACTTCTGCTCCCTGTTGAGTGGCATTATAGGGATCCCAGGTGTTTTATTGGACTATGCTTTGAGGATTTAATGTTATGATTGTGTAGAAGACTAATGAAAGCAGAAACAAAACCAGGATGCAGCAGAAGGAGAAAAACAAGAAATCAAGAAAAAAAACGACAGGCCTGTTTTCCGTTTTTATTGCTCTCTGTCTTTCTCTCTCTCCTCGGAGTAACAAAATGGAGGGAAAGTTGCAAATAACTGTGGGATCAATAGGGCCGCAGGAAATGAGGCTATCGGAGGCTGTTTGGAGCGTTCAATCAGGGGCCCTGACTCTGCTCACTTTAATTAGTTTATACATAAATTCAAGGCCAGAGATTTAAAAGCACTCTGCTCATACCCTGACCTAAATTGAATAAATTGGACAGGGATTAGTTCTCTCGGCAGAACGTGAAGTGTGACCTCGGCAAAAGCAGTGCTCTCGCAAAGGGACGATTCGTCACACGAGAGGGAGAGGGAGGGAGAGAGAAGGCCCAGATGTTGGGCCAAACAAGAAAAAAATACCTAAATAGCAGATTTTGCTACGTCTGCTGAAACCTCACTGACTATTTCATTCTTGTGAGGCTGTTTCTCTGTTCTCATCCATAATGTGATGTTATTAGTGTTTGAGGCAGGGGGGAATTTGTCACCTTGCAAGCCTCCTTAGCTGTTTACTCAGATGTCCTGGCGCTGAAGCTGCCTGCCACAGAAAGCTTAAAATGACTTAAAATGTGTATTGGATTAAATTGTTCCCAATTTGAATCCCAAATTGTGACGTATCATGCTTTTAGTCAGTCTGTTTACTCCAATGAATTCAGATTTTGCAAACAGACCATGTGTGATGATCCAAGTCGTATTTTCTGGTCCTACTTTTAATGCCTTTACTTTGGCATTTACCTGTATATGACCCATCTATCTGCTCCATAGCTATACAGAAAAATGCTGAATAGTCATGATATGGAGAGATGGAGAGAGATACGTAGATAGAGACAGAGAGACACGGGAGAGAGAAAAAGAGAGATGTGGCAAATGTATTGGTATAAATACGTTATTTCAGAAGGCATCACAAATCAGCCCCCCACACGGAAATGAATCCATCTTCTGAAGCAATCTCCTTCAACAATTTGGGGTGGCTACAGGACTGTAAGCTGAAAAGAAAGTGCCTATAAAAGGTCTGTGTTCGTATATAGTGTCAGCTCAAATGACTGATTTGACCTCCGTGCCTCGCAGACACCAAGCCTTTGTGTGTGAACCGAATGAACCAAAGACAATAGAGAGTGGTGTTCAGTTGTGTATCCTAAACAGGTGAAGAGGGAGTTAGGGAGCCAGGGCAGACAAGAGTGAATGTGGCCGGATCGGCATGTATTCCATTGCTGCTTAAGTATGAAGTATTTAATAATGCACTTGAACTCGAATTTAACTTAAAACACTTGAATGTCATAAGTCAGCATTTCAATTACACCAACTTAAAGATTTTTAACCTTTTCTTTGCCATGCTTAATACTAAAAATGTATAAACTAGTTTTGTCAAAGTCCTTGATTGACACAGGGCTATTATCCACAATCTCGCTCTGCAGTCTGAAAATAAAAGTTATATTTTTTTGTGGAGTCAACATTTAGCATAGGCCGCGCCGCCTTGGCCCTGGCTCTCTCGCAATGATGACTGTAATGATTCAGAAGCTCTTCTCTCTGTGTTCTTCCCTCTCCAGAACGCTCCTCATTTAAGTCAATCACCCAGTTCTCTTTTCAGGACTTAACCTCAGAGGCACACTTCATACCACGAGCCTCTTCTTAAAAATATGACTCAAGTTCCTCCTCCTCTCCTTCGCTCTCTCTTTTTTTCGCCTTCCCTGTTATTTTCCCTGGCAGCGTTTCTCTGTGTTCGTGACAGGCTCACATCACAGCCCTAACCCCAGATTAAATGTAAATCTCTTTCTGTGTGCTGATGGTGCTCCTGCTGCCGAGACCTGCAGACAGTTGATTCTCTCGGTGGGGAGCACGCCGCTGCGTCGCCACTTTTTCATAATGGAACACTAACCCTGCGTCACTTTCACCGCTCCTCACGCCACAACACACAACATGCACTATCACTAGACACACCGAGCAGCAACTGTCATAAAGGAGCGACTGGCAGCAAGGATATCCCTGAAACGACAACAATCACCATTTGTTCCACTGGCGAGGAGAAAGGGCTATTAGTGTCATTGCAGTGTTCTCTAACAGCTATTCTAAGAGATGTGGTGTTCGTCATTCACTGAGCCACTCATGCAAAGTCTATGGCATCGTTAAAGTTAAGGAAAACAATACTTTTACTTGTAGTGGAGTCAAAAGGACAATGTATCCAGTGCTCTAACAAACTCTAGTTTAGCAAACTCCACTAGCCTGAAAACAACTTATCCTCATCAATATAGCCTAGCCCTCCTGTCCTGTCCAGACTGAGCACATCCTTCCCAACACGTCACAGCACAGCTGGCCAGAGTGACAGAGAGGACACGGCCATGACAGGACTCCTCCCAGCGCCACCTGGCTGAACAGGTGACTGTCCATGTCCCCAGGCAGGGATGTCACCCATTAGGCACACATAAGAGAGAGCAGACAAACACCATTTCCACTGTGGACAGACGCTCCCAACATCAAACACTTTAATTGGAATCTTATTTACAGTTTGAAGTGGCTTAGTCTCGCTTGTCACAGCATTACTCTATGGAGAAAAGGCCCAACAGCGCTGTTCCTTTTTACTGCTTTTCCCAAAACAGATTGTGCTATTTATTAGGATGTAGGTTTTCTATTGAGGAAGGTTTTTTTCCACCTCTTCGCCCTCTTCTGTGAGAATCCTTTGAGCTTCTCCGTTTCGCGGCCACTCTCCTGCTGCACGCTTAGATGCACTCTCAAACAAGCCATGAATCACTATAAACTGCAAACAAAGTGCCGACATCACACAGCGGAGTCTGTTAACAGCACACACGTCTCTCTCTCCACACTGTAAACACACATACACACCACTCTCTCTCTGCCACAGAAACAAGGGTGAGGAGAGAAGCGAGCGGAGCCCTGAGAATTTTGGGAAAAAGTGGGAAAAATCTGGAAAGTTGGACGCTTTGGCAAAAACACAGGCTAAAACATCAAACAGTATCTTTAAACTGCCTTTGGGGTTTAAGACTCGACAGGTGTCGGGGAGGTGCTCTGGTCACAAAGCAGTAGCAGGTTGAAATCCTAGCAGGGGATTGGCTGCTTGAATATACTCCTCCTGAGAAGAGCTTTATAAGCTACCTATCCACTGTAAAAGCAGCCAGTAAAGTATACAGGTACACAGGTATGAACACATCCCAGTCTGCATAAATCACAGCCTCTCTGCCAGTCAGGCCTGATAGGCCACTTTGATGGGAAAGTTAGACAGGGCTTTATTTGTCGTAGCGGAACAACGACAAGATGCCAGCCGCACCGCTGGCTACTGGTTTTGTTGCAGTGGCAAGAACCTGGGAGACAGGCGCCATAGATCACCGGCGGTGAGTCCCTCGGACAAATAGGGGGGTGGTGGAGTGTCGCGGGGGGTCGTAAACTCCCACTGAGCCGGGCGTCTTTTACTGCTACCATTAGCTGCTTACGACGGAACGGGAGGGTGGGCCGGGTCGCTTAACTTCAGGGTGGGCCGAGTGGAGGAGAGAGAACAGATAGACACAGCCTGTCTCATCTCAGAGAGAGCGAGAGAGAGGACTGAAACTAAAGATGAATATAAAGATGGTCTAGATATAAAAATCACTAATATGTTTCTTCACACTGGAGCTGCATCAGAGAAAGAGAGCGGGGGAGAGAGGGAGGTGGGAACCAAGCAGCAATTAAGGGGAATGCCTAGATGGGAGCCAGGGATCTAAAGGCAAATTCATATTGGAAATACATTATAGCTAGAGGATGCAGACAGCGATATCCACTTATGAAAACGAGGGCACTAAAAATACATATTTCCCAGATGTCTGTGTAAATCTCTTTTCTTAAGCCTGTGGGGGGAAACCTTGGAAGGAAGTGGACCGACATGCAGCCAAGTTCACACAGACAATAGATAAAGAACTAAGAAACTTCTCATCTGTTCGGTGGGGAGAATAGGCATATCCCAGGAGAGGTTGGCACGAAGAGGTCTTCCTCTAGGCCAGGGCTCTCCAACCCTGTTCCTGGAGAGCTACCCTCCTGTAGGTCTTCACTCTAACCCCAGTTGTACTGAACCTGATTCAGCTTATCAACCAGCTAATTATTAGACTCCGGTGATTAGGGTTAGAGCAAAAACTTACTGGACGGTAGCTCTCCAGGAACAGGGTTGGAGAGCCCTGCTCTAGGCTTACACACACGTTCAATAGCTGGGGAAATGACATCTGATTCTCCAGATTTCACACCCCACCGCTCGTGCCAATGCGGACAGAGTGTCTCAACGAGTGGAGTAGGGTGTGTGATACAATGACCGTAAATGCGGCAACTTGCTTCGATTTTTCCATGTATTCTCCATTACTCTGTGTACACACAAACAGGCCCCCCCACACACACACACCCATGGTTCAGACAGATACCGACTGGGTGTAAGTGTTTTTAACACCATAGAACAGCAGGAGAAATCTGATAACCACTATGCCAGTGTCCATCACTAAAGCCCAGGCAGCAGTAACAACAGCAGAATAGTCTGAACACAGCATCTCCCCTCATCGATCCACAACAACTTACTCAAATGTGGCAGACCACAATGACTGACCACAAGTCTGGGCTTCTCTCTCTTATCTCTGTGTGTGATATATGATTGATGGTTGTATCTGTCCATTTTTGTTTCCCTGCTTAGGTGCTCCAGACACGATCGATGTGGTGTCTTGGAAAGTGTGTGAAAGACAGAGAACTTACAGTAAATCTTGTCCTGTACACGTGCGCACACGGAAGAAACACACTACACACACACACATACGTGTCCATTACTGTCAGCTGTGCCAATTACAATCTGCTCCTTGATGAAGAAACTCCATTAGGAACAGGACATCCATTTCTCTATGCCTGGCATATCGCTACTGGGACTGTCACCACCACAGTGTGTGTGTGCGTGTGTGCGTGTGTGCGTGTGTATGCCTCCATACCACAGGCATGGCGGGGGTCTCGTCGGGCCGTCTGGTCTCAGGCTCTCCAGTGAGGGGGTTCCGGAGGGTCTGGAGGAACAGGGCTGCCTTCCTCTTCCTCTCCGCCTGAAGCTGCTTCTCCTTGGACTCCTTGGAGGCCTGGGCCAGCTTCTCCCTGGCGGCTGCAGCCAGACGGTCCTCCAACTTCAGCTTGGCTAGAGGGAGAGAGGTCAGGTACAGTATAAAGACTGAATAGTTTCTGCTTGGCTACAGACAGACACAGACAGACACAGAGAGAGAGAGAGAGAGAGAGAGAGAGAGAGAGAGAGAGAGAGAGAGAGAGAGAGAGAGAGAGAGAGAGAAAATAGAGAGACAGAAAAGAGAGAGACAGAAAAGAGAGAGAGAGAGACTTTTGTGAGTGTAATATTTACTGTTTATTTTTATTTGTTTATTTCACTTTTGTTTATTACATATTTCACTTGCTCAACGAGAGAGAGAGAGAGAGAGAGAGAGAGAGAGAGAGAGAGAGAGAGAGAGAGAGAGAGAGAGAGAGAAAGAGAGAGAAACAGAGCGATAGCGAGAGAGAGAGAGAGAGAGAGAGAGAAACAGAGCGATAGCGAGAGAGAGAGAGATAGCGAGAGAGAGAGAGAGAGAGCGAGAGAGAGAGAGAGAAACAGAGCGATAGCGAGAGAGAGGTGAGGTACAGTATATCTTGACATCATAGCTTCTGCATGGTTGGAGGGTGGAGAGTGAGAGGGAGGTCTGATATCTGATACACTGGTATTATAGTTTCTGTTTGGGGAGAGGAAAAGGTCAGATATAGATTCATCAGAGATTCCGATTGGCTGGAGGGAGACGGAGAGAGAGAGCGAGGAGGAGGAGGTGGTCAAGTACAGTGGGGAAAAAAGGATTTAGTCAGCCACCAATTGTGCAAGTTCTCCCACTTAAAAAGAAGAGAGAGTCCTGTAATTTTCATCATAGGTACACGTCAACTATGACAGACAAATTGAGATTTTTTTTCTCCATAAAATCACATTGTAGGATTTTTTATGAATTTATTTGCAAATTATGGTGGAAAATAAGTATTTGGTCACCTACAAACAAGCAAGATTTCTGGCTCTCACAGACGTGTAACTTCTTCTTTAAGAGGCTCCTCTGTCCTCCACTCGTTACCTGTATTAATGGCACCTGTTTGAACTTGTTATCAGTATAAAAGACACCTGTCCACAACCTCAAACAGTCACACTCCAAACTCCACTATGGCCAAGACCAAAGAGCTGTCAAAGGACACCAGAAACAAAATTGTAGACCTGCACCAGGCTGGGAAGACTGAATCTGCAATAGGTAAGCAGCTTGGTTTGAAGAAATCAACTGTGGGAGCAATTATTAGGAAATGGAAGACATACAAGACCACTGATAATCTCCCTCGATCTGGGGCTCCACGCAAAGATCTCACCCTGTGGGGTCAAAATGATCACAAGAACGGTGAGCAAAAATCCCAGAACCACACGGGGGGACCTAGTGAATGACCTGCAGAGAGCTGGGACCAAAGTAACAAAGCCTACCATCAGTAACACACTACGCCGCCAGGGACTCAAATCCTGCAGTGCCAGACGTGTCCCCCTGCTTAAGCCAGTACATGTCCAGGCCCGTCTGAAGTTTGCTAGAGTGCATTTGGATGATCCAGAAGAGGATTGGGAGAATGTCATATGGTCAGATGAAACCAAAATATAACTTTTTGGTAAAAACTCAACTCGTCGTGTTTGGAGGACAAAGAATGCTGAGTTGCATCCAAAGAACACCATACCTACTGTGAAGCATGGGGGTGGAAATATCATGCTTTGGGGCTGTTTTTCTGCAAAGGGACCAGGACGACTGATCCGTGTAAAGGAAAGAATGAATGTGGCCATGTATCGTGAGATTTTGAGTGAAAACCTCCTTCCATCAGCAAGGGCATTGAAGATGAAACGTGGCTGGGTCTTTCAGCATGACAATGATCCCAAACACACCGCCCGGGCAACGAAGGAGTGGCTTCGTAAGAAGCATTTCAAGGTCCTGGAGTGGCCTTGCCAGTCTCCAGATCTCAACCCCATAGAAAATCTTTGGAGGGAGTTGAAAGTCCGTGTTGCCCAGCGACAGCCCCAAAACATCACTGCTCTAGAGGAGATCTGCATGGAGGAATGGGCCAAAATACCAGCAACAGTGTGTGAAAACCTTGTGAAGACTTACAGAAAACGTTTGACCTGGGTCATTGCCAACAAAGGGTATATAACAAAGTATTGAGAAACTTTTGTTATTGACCAAATACTAATTTTCCACCATAATTTGCAAATAAATTCATCAAAAATCCTACAAGGTGATTTTCTGGGAAAAAAAATCTCATTTTGTCTGTCATAGTTGACGTGTACCTATGATGAAAATTACAGGCCTCTCTCATCTTTTTAAGTTGGAGAACTTGCACAATTGGTGGCTGACTAAATACTTTTTTCCCCCACTGTATTTACTGTTAAGAGAGAGAGTGAGGGAGAGAGAAGGGGTCAGGGATGTGCTGAGAGTGAGTGATTCCCCTGTGTGTCTAGGTGTGAGAGAGAAAAGCTACTGTACTGTGAGGCTCAGCTGAAGCTTGGCTGGGGAGGAGATCGTCACAGAGCAGATGAGGAGAGAAAGAATACGGGGGAGGAAGAGATGAGAGTGAGGGGCAGTGGAGGATCAAATGGAGCGGGGGGGCAGTGGAGGAGGGCAGACAAGAAAGCAGGGCTGGGGGCGGAGATTAGCAAAGGACAGCGGAGGCAGTAGAGGGAGAGGAAGAGAGTGATGGAAGGAAGACGCAGGCAGATGAAGGGGGATAGACAGTGGTTTAGGTACATATTGTAGACATTACCACTGCATTGAAGTGAGGGGCATAGGATGGGATAAGACACTGTTTGAGAAACAGTAGATGAGTGTATTGAAGTGTATGGCCACATTTCAGATCACCATTCCCAGACACCTCCTAGGTAAAGTTTGTGGATATATAGGCTATAGTGGAGGGTAGATTTAGTGTGAATGGCACTTTAGTGTTATACAGTGAAATAAGCTATGATGGTCTACTGCCATCATCTGCAAATAGTGTCTGCCTACATTCCTCTCTGTAGACACAGCTCAACATAACTGTTCAATGACAGAGAGACCAAGGAGAGAATGGGGAGAAATAGATGAAAAGAGACAGGAACAAATGATGATGATGGAGGTCAGGACGACAGTGATCATGATGATGACTATATTAACGTGGACCCTAGGCATCGACTGTGGCGAAGGGTTAAATTGCCCAGCCTGACAATACAATAGCTCAATTTACTGTGTCTGTGTGGGCAGTTATCATCATCTGCAATCTTCCCTAGCCTGTTCATCGGAAACGCACAGGGAGAGCTAGAAAACAAGTAATTATATTACGCAACCATAGGGGGTGAATACGGACTTCTTTCTAGACTATAAATAGGCTGGCCGCGAATCACTTGAGGCTTATTGTCAACACATCAGGGACAGGACAGAACTAACGTTACTGCACCCCCAAATGTGACAGAGAGACCTTACATATACTATACAACTCTATGGTAGACTCCCACTCACTTAATAGGGAAAGAGTGAAGAGAGAGAGAGAGACGGAGAGAGAGCGAGACGGAGACAGACAGACAGACAGACAGACAGACAGACAGACAGACAGACAGAGAGAGAGACTACCAGAGACAGAGCGAGAGAGACTACCAGAGACAGAGCGAGAGAGAGAGAGAGAGAGAGAGAGAGAGAGAGAGAGAGCAACTTAGAAAGAGTGTATATTGAGAGAGGGAGGAACAACAAAGATGGATGAAGTGAGTGAAAGACTAAGAAGACAGTGAGACGGAGAGAAACATCAAAAAAGAAAAGAGAGGAGCGAGACAGACAGACAGAGCTGCTCAGACTGTGTGTGTGATAGAGGCCCCAATCAGTAGGGTCCTTGGCCACTTAAGTGCTTTAGCAATCAAACCATTGGATCTGCTTTAAAACAAATACATTTTGGCTTCAGTCAGAGTCTACCATCAGTAAAACGAATCATGCTATTGTTGTTTACAACAGCACTAAGCGAGGGGTGCAGATAGAGGATAATGGAACAAATTGTTATTTTTGTTGTAAATGTTTAAGAAGATTGTCACAACAATCTAAAGTAGAAAAACCTTTTATTGATATTTTAGAAAGTTGTAATAGACAAAATACCTAATGGCAGATGAGACAGACAGCACACACACTTTAATAAATGAGAGGTGCCACTGGTCTCACTCAATAACAGCACAGGCTTGGGGCCTTAAGGCAGTAAAGAATGACTGAGGTGGTCTGTCTGAGTCATTGTTCATGATACAGAGAGAGTGCTGACATCCTATGCTTTCTGCTAAATGGACCCACACTCACACACACACACACACGACACACAGGGAGTGTCTACGTCTTCTGTCTGCTGAATCCCACCATCGGTAATCACAGCCAGCCTGTGAGATCGCTTTAAAGTCCATTAATACAGATTAGGTTTCCCCTGTCTGCTATTAATACCCCTTCAATCTACCTGAGTGACAGCCTCCCTGCCACATCGCAATTCATTTCACTTGCCAGGCTTGTTCTTTACAGATGTTCCATCCCTATGGACCCCTGGGGCTGGGTGTGTGTGTTGTCAGACTGAACCAGCACCCAAAACTATGCCTAAATACAAGAACATTTGGTGCCTGTGTGTGTGAGACCAGGCTCAATGCATGCTAAACATTATGAATGGGCCCTGTGAGTCACACATGCCTTTATGATTGCATCAACACACTGCTGAGACTGTGTGAACATACTGTACAGTGCATTCGGAAAGTATTCAGACCCCTTGACTTTTTCCACATTTTGTTACATTACAGCCTTATTCTGAAATGGATTTTTAAAAAAATCCTCATTAATCTACACACAATACCCCATAATGACAGAGCGAAAACAGGTTTTTCGAAATTTTCGCCAATGTATTGAAAATAAATAAACGGAAATATTACATTTACATAGTATTCAGACCCTTTGCTATGAGACTCGAAATTGAGCTCAGGTGCATCCTGATTTGGAAAGGCACAAACCTATCTATTTAAAGGTCCCACAGCTGACAGTGCATGTCAGAGAAAAAACCAAGCCACAAGGTCGAAGGAATTGTCCGTAGAGTGCAGAGACAGGATTGTGTCGAGGCACAGATCTGGGGAAGGGTACCAAAAAATGTCTGCAGCATTGAAGGTCCCCAAGAACACAGTGGCCTCCAACATTCTTAAATGGAAGAAGTTTGGAACCACCAATACTCTTCCTAGAGCTGGCCACCTGGCCAAACTGAGCCATTAGGGGAGAAGGGCCTTGGTCAGGGAGGTGACCAAGAACCCGATGGTCACTCTGACAGAGCTCCAGAGTTCCTCTGTGGTGATGGGAGAACCTTCCAGAAGGACAACCATCTCTGCATCACTCCACCAATCAGGCCTTTATGGTAGCGTGGCCAGACGGAAGACAGTAAAAGGCACATGACAGCTCGCTTGGAGTTTGCCAAAAGGCACCATAAGATACAGACCATGAGAAACAAGATTCTCTGGTCTGATGAAACCAAGATTGAACACTTTGGCCTGAATTCCAACCGTCACGTCTGAAGGAAACATGGCACCATCCCTACGGTGAAGCATGGTGGTGGCAGCATCATGCTGTGGGGATGTTTTTCAGCGGCAGGGACTGGAGGACTAGACAGGATCGAGTGAAAGATGAACGGAGCAAAGTACAGAGACATCCTTGATGAAAACCTGCTCCAGAACACTCAGGACCTCAGACTGGGGCGAAGGTTCACCTTCCAACAGGACAACGACCCTAAGCACACAACCAAGACAATGCAGGAGTGGCTTTGGGACAAGTCTCAATGTCCTTGAGTGGCCCAGCCTGAGCCAGGACTTGAACACGATCTTACATCTCTGGAGAGACCTGAAAATAGCTGTGCAGCGACGCTCCCCATCCAACCTTACAGAACTTGAGAGGATCTGCAGAGAAGAATTGGAGAAACTCCCCAAATACAGGTGTGCCAAGCTTGTAGCGTCATACCCAAGAAGACTTGAGGCTGTAATCGCTGCCAAAGGTGCTTCAACAAAGTACTGAGTAAACGGTCTGAATCCTTTTTTATACATTTGCAAAACATTCTAAAAACCTGTTTTTGCTTCGTCATTATGGGGTATTGTTTGTAGATTGATGATGATTTTTCTTTACATCGATTTTAGAATAAGGCTGTAACATAACAAAATGTGGAAAAAGTCAAGGGGTCTGAATACTTTCCGAATGCACTGTATAGCTCCATTATTGGCTAAGCTAAGTGAGAAATATGACTGTGGTTTACTGTGTCCAGGCTGTTCCTTCACCCTTCCTGGAAGCTCTCTCTCTCTCTCTCTCCCCCCTCCCTCCCTCCCTCCCTACTACGGCTCGTATGACTTCCAGCAAAAGTCAAAGTGTGCATGTGTATTTGATTGAGCGATGTCTTTCCTATTCCGCCAGCTGCCCTCCCAGCAAGCAGAGCCATATTACCAGAGAGAGAAAGGTAGAGAGGCAGACAGTGAAAGAGAGGGAGAGAGACATTGAAAGAGAGGGAGAGAGAGAGCGAGCGAGCGAGAGAGAAAGAGAGAGAGCGAGCGAGAGAGAAAGAGAGAGACCAGTTATGATGTTCAGAGCCTGAGGTGGGTGAGGATGGTGAGGTGGTTGAGCTTGCTGACCTGCTGATCATCAGAGGATGGGGCCCTTTCTATGTCATTAACATATCAGGTACATGAACAGAGGAGCAAACTGAAGTGAAGAGGAAATTCAGCAACTCTTGGAGGACAGTGGAAGTTGATAAAAATGCAGTAGCATTCGGGCCGAAACGTGTTGGTTTTAACAACAAATAAGCATTTTTATTAACTTCCACTGTCCTTAAAGAGTTGCTGGACTTCTTTCCTACTGAGACATAGCAAGCCAGCACACAGACAGACTGACTAGTGCAGGCCATTCAAACGTCTGTCTTTGTTCCCTTTATATTTATCATTCAGGTGCACAAACTACAGTATGACACTTCAGTTTACCAACTTTTATAATATATATTATACACTGTGTGTCAAAACATTAGGAACACCTGCTCTTTCCATGACATAGACTGACCAGGTGAATCCAGGTGAAAGCTATGATCCCTTACCAATGTCACTTGTTAAATTCACTTCAATCAGTGTAGATGAAGGGGAGGAGACAGGTTAAAGAAGGATTTGTAAGCCTTGAGACAATTGAGACATAGATTGTGTATGTGTGCCATTCAGAGGGTGAATGGGCAAGACAAAAGATTGAAGTGCCTTTGAACGGGGTATGGTAGTAGGTGCCAGGTGCACTGGTTTGAGTGTGCCAAGAACTACAACGCTGCTGGGTTTTTCACTCTCACATTTTCCCGTGCATTTCAAGAATGGTCCACCATCCAAAGGACATCCAGCCAACGTGACACAACTGTGGGAAGCATTGGAGTCAAAATGGGCCAGCATCCCTGTGGAATGCTTTCGACACCTTGTAGAGTCCATGCCCTGATGAATTGAGGCTGGTCTGAGGTCAAAAGCTGGTGCAACTCAATATTGTTCTTAATGTTTTGTACACTCAGTGTGTATTTGTCATGTAACTATTGTAATAACATAACAATAATTAATATTGGAGCTGTATGGTACAACTTATTCAAATTCAACCACTTGAAATCTATACATTAAATGACAAAACATATTTGGAACAGTTTTTACAGTAATTGCATAGGCCACATTTATCTAAATGGTTCAATGAGAAGCTAAAAATAAAATATGTTTAGCCCCGTGTAGCTCAGTTGGTAGAGCATGGCGTTTGCAACGCCAGGGTTGTGGGTTCGATTCCCACACGGGGCCAGTATGAAAAAAATAAAATAAATGTATGCACTCTGGATAAGAGCGTCTGCTAAATAACGTAAATGTAAAGTGACTATGCATAGATAATAAATAGAGAGTATCCGCAGTGTAAAAACAAAGGAGGGGGTGGGGTCAATGTAAATAGTCCGGGTGGCCATTTGATTAATTGTTCAGCAGTCTAGCTTGGGAGTAGAAGCTGTTAAGGAGCCTTTTGGACATAGACTTGGCGCTCCGGTACCGCTTGCTGTGCGGTAGCAGAGAGAACAGTCTATGACTTGGGTGACTGGAGTCTTTGTAAATTTTTTGGGCCTTCCTCTGACACCGCCTAGTATATAGGTCGTGGATGGCAGGAAGCTTGGCCCCAGTGATGTATTGGGCCGTACGCACAACCCTCTGTAGTGCCTTGCGGTCAGAGGCCGAGCAGTTGCCATACCAGGCGGTGATGCAACCGGTCAGGATGCTCTCGAAGGTGCAGCTGTATAACTTTTTGAGGATCTGGGGACCCATGCCAAATCTTTTCAGTTTCCTGAGGGGGAAAAAGTGTTGTCGTGCCCTCTTCACGACTGTCTTGGTGTGTTTGGACCATGATAGTTTGTTGGTGATGTGGACACCAAGGAACTTGAAACTCTCGACACGCTCCACTACAGCCCCGTCGATGAGAATGGGGGCCTGTTCGGCCCTCCTTTCCCTATAGTCCACGATCATCTCCTTTGTCTTGCTCACATTGAGGGAGAGGTTGTTGTCCTGCCACCACTGTCAGGTCTCTGACCTCCTCCTTATAGGCTGTCTCATCGTTGTCAGTGATCAGGCTTACCACTGTTGTGTCGTCAGCAAACTTAATGATGGTGTTGGACTCGTGTTTGGCCCTGCAGTCGTGGGTGAACAGGGAGTACAGGAGGGGACTAAGCACACACTGCTAAGGGGCCCCGGTGTTGAGGATCAGCGTGGCAGATGTGTTGTTGCCTACCCTTACCACCTGGGGGCAGCCCGTCAGAAAGTCCAGGATCCAGTTGCAGAGGGAGGTGTTGAGTCCCTGGGTCCATAGCTTAGTGATGAGCTTTGTGGGCACTATGGTGTTGAACGCTGAGCTGTAGTCAATGAACAGCATTCTCACATAGGTGTTCCTTTTGTCCAGGTGGGAAAGGGCAGTGTGGAGTGCGATTGATATTGAGATTGCGTCATCTGGGGATCTGTTGGGGCGGTATGTGAATTGGAGTGGGTCTAGGGTTTCCGGGATGATGGCATTGATGTGAGCCATGAACAGTGTCATGACTCTCCTGGGTGAGGATCAAAGACCTCAGATCAGCTTGGCAAATGGCTGACAACAACCAGACCCTCTCACCCACAGAAGAGGGGAGGAGGGGGGGCTGGGCCGGTTTTGACACCTTAACACTCGGTCGTAAATTAGGCAGGAGGGGAATCTCTCCCTTGCTCTTCAGTATTGGTAAAGGAATGTGCTTTGTCTCCAGAATACTTTTGCAGTCAAAACTTTTACGTCCAAAAAGTAAACACTGGAACAATATTCCTAACATCCAAATGTTTGGAATGGTCAGTGGGGATCTAAAGACTAATCATGTCATATTGTTTATTATTTTGTGATGTCATTAAAAATGTTATAACAAAAATACTGTAATTTGGAAAGTATACACACTTTGTCTGTCAAGTTTACATCCAATATGTTGTGTACAGTGGGGGAAAAAAGTATTTAGTCAGCCACCAATTGTGCAAGTTCTCCCACTTAAAAAGATGAGAGGGGCCTGTAATTTTCATCATAGGTACACGTCAACTATGACAGACAAATTGAGAAAAAAAATCCAGAAAATCACATTGTAGGATCTTTAATGAATTTATTTGCAAATTATGGTGGAAAATAAGTATTTGGTCACCTACAAACAAGCAAGATTTCTGGCTCTCACAGACCTGTAACTTCTTCTTTAAGAGGCTCCTCTGTCCTCCACTCGTTACCTGTATTAATGGCACCTGTTTGAACTTGTTATCAGTATAAAAGACACCTGTCCACAACCTCAAACAGTCACACTCCAAACTCCACTATGGCCAAGACCAAAGAGCTGTCAAAGGACACCAGAAACAAAATTGTAGACCTGCACCAGGCTGGGAAGACTGAATCTGTAATAGGTAAGCAGCTTGGTTTGAAGAAATCAACTGTGGGAGCAATTATTAGGAAATGGAAGACATACAAGACCAATGATAATCTCCCTCGATCTGGGGCTCCACGCAAGATCTCACCCCGTGGGGTCAAAATGATCACAAGAACGGTGAGCAAAAATCCCACAACCACACGGGGGGACCTAGTGAATGACCTGCAGAGAGCTGGGACCAAAGTAACAAAGCCTACCATCAGTAACACACTACACCGCCAGGGACTCAAATCCTGCAGTGCCAGACGTGTCCCCCTGCTTAAGCCAGTACATATCCAGGCCCATCTGAAGTTTGCTAGAGTGCATTTGGATGATCCAGAAGAGGTTTGGGAGAATGTCATATGGTCAGATGAAACCAAAATAGAACATTTTGGTAAAAACTCAACTCGTCGTGTTTGGAGGACAAAGAATGCTGAGTTGCATCCAAAGAACACCATACCTACTGTGAAGCATGGGGGTGGAAACATCATGCTTTGGGGCTGTTTTTCTGCAAAGGGACCAGGACGACTGATCCGTGTAAAGGACAGAATGAATGGGGCCATGTATCGTGAGATTTTGAGTGAAAACCTCCTTCCATCAGCAAGGGCATTGAAGATTAAACGTGGCTGGGTCTTTCAGCATGACAATGATCCCAAACACATCGCCCGGGCAACGAAGGAGTGGCTTCGTAAGAAGCATTTCAAGGTCCTGGAGTGGCCTAACCAGTCTCCAGATCTCAACCCCATAGAAAATCTTTGCAGGGAGTTGAAAGTCCGTGTTGCCCAGTGACAGCCCCGAAACATCACTGCTCTAGAGGAGATCTGCATGGAGGAATGGGCCAAAATACCAGCAACAGTGTGTGAAAACCTTGAAGACTTACAGAAAACGTTTGACCTGTGTCATTGCCAACAAAGGGTATATAACAAAGTATTGAGAAACTTTTGTTATTGACCAAATACTTATTTGCCACCATAATATGCAAATAAATTCATTAAAAATCCTACAATGTGATTTTCTGGATTTTTGTTCTCTCATTTTGTCTGTCATAGTTGACGTGTACCTATGATGAAAATTACAGGCCTCTCTCATCTTTTTAAGTGGGAGAACTTGCACAATTGCTGGCTGACTAAATACTTTTTTTCCCCACTGTATATAATATGGAGAATTACGAGAGTATTTCTGTTAAGATAGGAACGTTATTTTAGTTTTCTAACGAGATCATAGGTTTTCATATAAGCTATGCACGGTGAGCTCAGAGACTGTGTCAGCTAAGTAGGAATGCCCCTTTTACCAGAGTGCATAAAAAGCTTTGGTAACAAATACCATTAGACCAGAAAGCTTGGAGCTGTGGCTACACGGCTTAAAATGGTTAGACCAGAAAGCGTGGAGCTGTGGCTACATGGCTTAAAATGGTTAGTCCTTTGAATCTCACCATGAGGTGAAGAAGATGAACTCACTAGACCAGAACATTACCAGTCTGCAGCTGTGCGTGTAAAGTGATCTAGAACTTTGACTGAAGACACGAGGTGGGAAGAAGAAAATCCCATCTCAGGCAATCATTAGAATGCATCTGAGTATCTGTTCTATTTGTACACTCCACTTCAATCAGGACAACTAAGAAGGACATTGTGACGTCTGGTGGACAACCAGAACCTTACCCCAACCAACACCCTTCCCCATAGAAGGATTGATTGGTTTCAACGGAGAGACGTAGAACAAAGACATCTACACGTAAATACAGTGCTGTGAAAAAGTATTTGCCCCCTTTCTAATCTTCTCTACTTTTGCATATTTGTGATACTGAATGTTATCAGATCTTCAACCAAAACCTAATATTAGATAAAGGGAACATAAGTGAACAAATAACACAACAATTACATATTTATTTCATAAACAAAGTTATGCAACACCCAATTCCCCTGTGTGAAAAAGTAATTGCCCCCTTACACTCAATAACTGGTTGTGCCACCTTTAGCTGCAATGACTCCAACCAAATGCTTCCTGTAGTTGTTGAACAGTCTCTCACGTCGCTGTGGAGGAATTTTGGCCCACTCTTCCATGCAGAACTGCTTTAACTCAGTGACGTGTGGGTTTTCAAGCATGAACTGCTCGTTTCAAGTCCTGCCACAACATCTCAATTGGGATTAGGTCTGACGAGCGTCAGAGCTGGTGTAGTAGGATTCAATCTTAGTCCCGTATTGATGTTTTGCCTGTTTGATGGTTCATCTGAGGGCATAGTGGGATTTTTTATAGCGTCCGTATTATTGTCCCGCTCCTTGAAAGCGGCAGCTCTAGCCTTAACTCGGTGCGGATGTTGCCTGTAATCCATGGCTTCAGGTTGGGATATGTACGTACGGTCACTGTGGGGATGACGTCGTCAATGCACTTATTGATGAAGCTGGTGACTGAGATGGTATACTCCTCAATGCCATTGGATGAATCACGGAACATATTCCATTCTGTGCTAGCAAAACAGTCCTGTAGCATAGCATCCGCTTCATCTGACCACTTCCGTATAGAGCGAGTCACTGGTACTTCCTGCTTTAGTTTTTGCTTGTAAGCAGGGATCAGGAGGATATAATTATGGTCAGATTTGCCAAATGGAGGGCGAGGGAGAGCTTTTGTATGTGTCTCTGTGTGTGGAGTAAAGGTGGTCTATATATTTTTTTATTCTCTGGTTGCACATGTGACATGCTGGTAGAAATGAGGTAAAACAGATTTAAGTTTGCCTGCATTAATGTCCCCGGCCACTAGGAGCGCCGCTTCTGGATGAGCATTTTCTTGTTTGCTTATGGCCTTATACAGCTCGTTGAGTGCGGTCTTAGTGCCAGCATCGGTTTGTGGTGGTAAATAGACGGCTACGAATAATATAGATGAGAACTCTCTTGGTAGATGGTCTACAGATTTCATGAGGTACTCTACCTCAGGCGAGCAATACCTCGAGACTTCTTTAATATTAGACATTGCGCTTCAGCTGTTATTGACAGATAGACACACACCCCCGCCCCTCGTCTTACCAGACATAGCTGCTCTGTCCTGCCGATGCACGGAAAACCCAGCCAGCTCTATATTATCCGTGTGAAAAAATCTTCGTCCAGTACGAGGTGAGTAATCACTGTTCTGATGTCCAGAAGCCCTTTTCGGTCATAAGAGACGGTAGCAGCAATTTTATGTACAAAATAAGTTACAAACAATGTAAAAAAAAAAATTAAATAGCACAGTTGGTTAGGAGCCCGTAAAACGGCAGCCATCCCCTCCGACGCCATTAAGGCTGTTCTGAGGGGAAAAACGTGCAACTCAATATGTGACTAGTTTCAGGAAACTAGGCTTAGGTCGCAGGTCAGTACTTCACAGGAGAGCCATTTTAACTTAAACTTTTTTTTTTTTATCAAAATGCGTTTTTTGGCAGAAATGCCTTCTGGAACATGTAAACTTTATTGTGCCTTAATAACAAACGTGTATGCCATCTGTAAATATGAATACAATTGTTAAATTACGAGCATAGTTGGTTAAGCCACAGAAAAAGACATCAACCTTTCCACTAGCCACTAGGTTGTTCCTGGCACCGACGAAGATGGCGGCCTCGCGACTAGCTCATAGGAAGCTTTTGTTTTTTTATGTATTATTTTTTACATTATTAGCTCAGAAAGTGTTTTGCATCATTACATACAGCCGGGAAAAACTATTGGATATCAGAGGGGCGGCAACTCACCAGCATTACGACCAGGAATACGACTTTCCCGAAGCAGATCCTTTGTTTGCAACTGAACTGATTCCAGTGGCTGACCCAAAACATCGCCGGTGGAGGAGAGGCACTCGGAGCGGCCTGCTCGTCCGACTTAGGAGGCGCGCACACCACCCACCGCTTCAAAGTATTCTACTCGCTAATCTTCAATCTTTGGTTAACAAAGTCGACGAACTACGGGCAAGGATTTCTTTCCAGAGAGAAATCAAGGCCTGTAACATACTATGTTTCACGGAAAAATGTCTCTCTTGGGATATTCTGTCGAAATCGGTCCAGCCAGATGGGTTTCTCAGTTCATCGCGCAGACAGGAATAAATATCTCTCCGGGAAGCAGAAGGGCGGAGGTGTGTGTTTCATGATTAACGACTCATGGTGTAATTGTAGTAACATAGAGGAACTCGAGTCCTTCTGTTCACCCGACTTAGAATTTCTCTCAATCAAATGCCGACCGTATTATCTCCCAAGAGAATTCTCTTCGGTTATAGTCACGGCCGTGTATATCCCCCCTCAAGCCGATACCACGACGGCCCTCAAAGAACTTCACTGGACCTTATGCAAACTGGAACCACATATCCTGAGGCTGCATTTATTGTAGCCAGGGATTTTAACAAAGCAAATTTGAAGACTATGCTGCCGAAGTTCTATCAACATATCGACTGTTGTACTCGCGCTGCTAAAATCTTCGACCATTGCTACAGTGGGGGAAAAAAGTATTTAGTCAGCCACCAATTGTGCAAGTTCTCCCACTTAAAAAGATGAGAGAGGCCTGTAATTCTCATCATAGGTACACGTCAACTATGACAGACAAAATGAGATTTTATTTCTCCAGAAAATCACATTGTAGGATTTTTAATGAATTTATTTGCAAATTATGGTGGAAAATAAGTATTTGGTCAATAACAAAAGTTTCTCAATACTTTGTTATATACCCTTTGGTGGCAATGACACAGGTCAAACGTTTTCTGTAAGTCTTCACAAGGTTTTCAGACATTGTTGCTGGTATTTTGGCCCATTCCTCCATGCAGATCTCCTCTAGAGCAGTGATGTGTTGGGGCTGTCGCTGGGCAACACAGACTTTTAACTCCCTCCAAAGATTTTCTACGGGGTTGAGATCTGGAGACTGGCTAGGCCACTCCAGGACCTTGAAATACTTCTTACGAAGCCACTCCTTCGTTGCCCGGGCGGTGTGTTAGGGATCATCGTCATGCTGAAAGACCCAGCCACGTTTCATCTTCAATGCCCTTGCTGATGGAAGGAGGTTTTCACTCAAAATCTCACGATACATGGCCCCATTCATTCTTTCCTTTGCACGGATCAGTCGTCCTGGTCCCTTTGCAGAAAAACAGCCCCAAAGCATGATGTTTCCACCCCCATGCTTCACAGTAGGTATGGTGTTCTTTGGATGCAACTCAGCATTCTTTGTCCTCCAAACACGACGAGTTGAGTTTTTACCAAAAAATTCTATTTTGGTTTCATCTGACCATATGACATTCTCCCAATCCTCTTCTGGATCATCCAAATGCACTCTAGCAAACTTCAGACGGGCCTGGACATGTACTGGCTTAAGCAGGGGGACACGTCTGGCACTACAGGATTTGAGTCCCTGGTGGCGTAGTGTGTTACTGATGGTAGGCTTTGTTACTTTGGTCCCAGCTCTCTGCAGGTCATTCACTAGGTCCCCCCGTGTGGTTCTGGGATTTTTGCTCACCGTTCTTGTGAT
Organism: Coregonus clupeaformis; assembly: GCF_020615455.1. Lineage (NCBI taxonomy): Eukaryota > Metazoa > Chordata > Actinopteri > Salmoniformes > Salmonidae > Coregonus > Coregonus clupeaformis. The sequence goes on along the minus strand of NC_059206.1, from coordinate 34,280,964 downwards.
CATTTTGACCCCACGGGGTGAGATCTTGCGTGGAGCCCCAGATCGAGGAAGATTATCAGTGGTCTTGTATGTCTTCCATTTCCTAATAATTGCTCCCACAGTTGATTTCTTCAAACCAAGCTGCTTACCTATTGCAGATTCAGTCTTCCCAGCCTGGTGCAGGTCTACAATTTTGTTTCTGGTGTCCTTTGACAGCTCTTTGGTCTTGGCCATAGTGGAGTTTGGAGTGTGACTGTTTGAGGTTGTGGACAGGTGTCTTTTATACTGATAACAAGTTCAAACAGGTGCCATTAATACAGGTAACGAGTGGAGGACAGAGGAGCCTCTTAAAGAAGAAGTTACAGGTCTGTGAGAGCCAGAAATCTTGCTTGTTTGTAGGTGACCAAATACTTATTTTCCACCATAATTTGCAAATAAATTCATAAAAAATCCTACAATGTGATTTTCTGGATTTCTTTTCTCAATTTGTCTGTCATAGTTGACGTGTACCTATGATGAAAATTACAGGCCTCTCTCATCTTTTTAAGTGGGAGAACTTGCACAATTGGTGGCTGACTAAATACTTTTTTCCCCCACTGTATTCAAACTTCCGGGATGGTTATAAGGCCCTCCCCCGCCCTCCTTTCGGCAAATCTGACCACGACTCCATTATGCTTCTCCCTTCCTATAGGCAGAAACTCAAACAGGAAGTACCCTTGCTAAGGACTATTCAACGCTGGTCTGACCAATCGGAATCCACGCTTCAAGATTGTTTTGATCACGCGAACTGGGATATGTTCCGGGTAGCTTCCGAAAATAATTTTGACATATACACTGAAACGGTGACTGAGTTTATCAGGAATTCTATAGGTGATGTTGTGCCCACTGTGACTATTAAAACCTACCCTAACCAGAAACCGTGGATAGACGGCAGCATTCGCGCAAATCGGGAAAGGGCGAACCACCGCATTCATCCATGGCAAGGTGACTGGGAATATGGCAGAATACAAACAGTGTAGCTACTCACTCCGCAAGGCAATTAAACTGGCAAAACATCAGTATAGAGACAAAGTGGAGTCGCAATTCAACGGCTCAGACACGAGACCTGTGGCAGGGTCTACAGACAACAAAAAGAAAACCAGCCACATCGCCGACACCGACGTCTCGCTTCCAGACAAGCTAAACACCTTCTTCACCCGCTTTGTGGATAACACAGTGCCACTGACGAGGCCCACTACCAAGGACTGTTGCCTCTCCTTCTCCATGGCCGACGTGATTAAGAGATTTAAGCATGTTAACCCCCGCAAGGCTGCCGGCCCAGACGGCATCCCTAGCCGCGTCCTCAGAGCATGCGCAGACCAGCTGGCTGGTGTGTTCATGGACATATTCAATCTCTCCCATTCCCAGTCTGCTGTTCCCACATGCTTCAAGATGGCCACCATTGTTCCTGTACCAAAGAAAGAAAAGGTAACTGAACTAAATGACTATCACCCTGTAGCACTCACCTCTGTCATCATGAAGTGCTTTGAGAGAATAGTCAAGGATCATATCACCTCTACCTTACCTGTCACCCTAGACCCACTTCAATTTGCTTACCGCCCCAATAGATCCACAGACGATGCAATTGCCATCACACTGCACACTGCCCTGTCCCATCTGGACAAGAGGAATACCTATGTAAGAATGCTGTTCATTGACTATAGCTCAGCATTCAACATCATAGTACCCTCAAAGCTCATCATTAAGCTCGAGGCCCTGGGTCTGAACCCCGCCCTGTGCAACTGGGTCCTGGACTTCCTGACGGGCCGTCCCCAGGTGGTGAAGGTAGGAAACAACATCTCCACTTCGCTGATCCTCAACACTGGGGCCCCACAAGGGTGCATGCTCAGCCCCCTCCTGTACTCCCTGTTCACCCATGACTGCGTGGCCAAGCACGCCTCCAACTCAATCAGCAAGTTTGCAGACGACACAACAGTAGTAGCCTTGATTACCAACAATGACGAGACCGCCTACAGGGAGGAGGTGAGGGCTCTGCGAGTGTGGTGCCAGGAAAATAACTTCTCACTCAACGTCAACAAAACAAAGGAGATGATCGTGGTCTTCAGGAAACAGCAGAGGGTGCACCCCCCTATCCACATCGACGGGACCGCAGTGGAGAAGGTGGAAAGCTTCAAGTTCCTTGGCGTACACATCACAGACAAACTGAAATGGTCCACCCACGCAGACAGTGTGGTGAAGAAGGTGCAACAGAGCCTCTTCAACCTCAGGAGGCTGAAGAAATTTGGCTTATCACCTAAAACCCTCACAAACTTTTACAGATGCACAATTGAGAGCATCCCGTCGGGCTGTATCACCGCCTGGTACGGCAACTGCAACGCCCACAACCGCAGGGCTCTCCAGAGGGTAGTGCGGTCTGCCGAACGCATTACCGGGGGCAAACTACCCGCCCTCCAAGACACCTACAGCACCCGATGACACAGGAAGGCCAAAAAGATCATCAAGGACAACCACCACCCAAGCCACTGCCTGTTCACCCCGTTATCATCCAGAAGGCGAGGTCAGTACAGGTGCATCAAAGCTGGGACCGAGAGAATGAAAAACAGCTTCTATCGCAAGGCCATCAGACTGTTAAATAGCCAACACTAGCACATTAGAGGCTGCTGCTGCCTATTGAAATCACTGGCCACTTTAAGGAATGGAACATTAGTTACTTTAATAATGTTTACATATCTTGCACTACTCATCTCATATGTATATACTTCATTCTATTCTATAATATTCTTCTGTATCTTAGTCCATGCCGCTCTGTCAATGCTGTCATTGCTTGTCCATATATGTATATATTCTTAAATCCCATTCCTTACTTTTTTGTGTGTATTGGGTATATGTTGTGTAATTGTTAGATATTACGGCACTGTCGGAGCTAGAAGCATAAGCATTTCGCTACACCCGGTATAACATCTGCTAAACACGTGTATGTGACAAATATAATTTGATTTGATTGGCTGAGATAATGAGTGGGCTGGACATGCCGAGAGAGGAGTTCGGATTGGTCTGCCATACAGCACGCTTCTGTCTATTTGAGATGGTCAGTATGTGTAGGTAATCCTGTCTAACGCGGCTTTTTATTTAAATGTATTGTGTAGTGGAGCTGCATAAGTGTTGCTCTCCACTTTCTGGAGGATCGAGTTTTGAAATCAGTGCAATTAGAGTATGATAGCTAAAGAGATGGAGAAAACACCTGTCTCTGGATTACATCTTCAAACTAAGGGCAACCATGGCATCCGTGACAGGGAAACGTGTCCATCATGCATGATGTATACGGGTAAGGTAGTCTAGCTAGCTACATTTTCTGATATTACACATTTCTAATTTTGACAGAAAGTGCTTTCATTTCAAGTTAACGTGTACTGTTAGCTAGCTAGCTAACGTTAGCTGGCTGGCTTGCTAGCTAACGTTACGTGTATGATCTTATTATTAATATCTCAGAGCCATTTGCTTGGCTAGTTAGAGGCTAATGTTAGCTAGCTAACATTGAACCTGGTTGGTTAGCTACCTGCAGATTCATGCAGGGTAGTAACGTCATGAGTTGGGATTATTATTATTATTATTATTATTATGGTTCATTGTTTACCTAGCTAGCTACATGTCTTAACAAAAGACTCCACTATGCAAGTAACCATTTCGGGTGCGTTCGTAAATTCAGTCTGAGTATGCCAGAGCGCAGAATAACTGATGAATTTACGAACGCACAACACCTGTTGAATATGGCCGGTGTCAGTAAACTTCGGCACAAAAGCATAATTAAAATTGTTGCCAGCAGCACAGTTACAGTCACCAACGCTCTGGATAACATGAAAACAGCCTAACCAGCTCTGCTAGGGCGATTAAAATGGTCAGCGGGGTGTTCTCTCATTAAATGAGGTAAACAATTAACCATAATCCCAATTATATGTCTGGAAGTAGCTAGCAAGCTAGCCAATGTTAGCCAGTTAGCTTGAGTGCTTGACTGCGGTTGTGAGGTCAGAACACTTACATCAACCCTACTCATCGGCCAGAGCGTCAAGTGTACGCTCTGAACGCTCCGAGAGTGAAACGAGATGGGTGGGGCTAAAGCTTAAGAGGGTGTGAACGTTGCTGAATGGGTGTAGACAGAGAAGAGCTCTTCAGTAGGTACCAAGACATTCAAAGGCCATTTTCTCAAAAGTGAGATTACAAGTTTATCAACTTTCAAAGCAGAATTACTTTACCATTGTTCCCTTAAATGCAGTGTTTGATATACCATTTTGTAGCTCTGTGTCTCTGCTTTTATCCAATGTAAAAAACACAATTTCAAATTTTGCTATTAAAAAGACCTAATTAAGGCGGTCGAATAACGTGCTCCTAATGTTTTGTACACTCAGTGTATGCCATTACATTTTTTTTATCCAAAGTGACATCCAGTAGTGGTTTTATACATAATTTTTTGGTATTGGACGGCTCCAGGGGTAACTATCCCCACAACCCAGACATTGCAAGCAGCATGCTCTACGAGCTGAGCCACACAGGGCAATTCAGGGGTATTCCAAAAAAGCTTTTAGGTAAAGTAAAATAAGACGTTCCTTAATATGTAAAGTGCAGCCACATTGGGACATTAAATAGCTAGCTACCTTGTTTGGCCTCCAGCTCCTCAAGGGTGAGAGTGGGTCTCTTCTCTTCAGGGGCGGGGTGTGCAGAGACCTCTCTGACCACCATCTCCGCCCTGTCTAGGAGGGCCACCAGACCCTCCTCCCCCAGCAACTTGTCCAGGTCATCGTCCGAGTCGTCGTCCAGCCGCACACGGTTCTTCTCCAGCGGCAGCATGTCGTTTTCTTTGGCTTTGATGGCAAAGCAGATTGGTGCAAAGGACGCTGGGAATTAAGGCAGAGGTGAGAGAGAGAGGAGGGGGCGTTTGATTAAAGCAAACTGTCGTTTGAAATGAAAATGTGTCAGAGGTAAAAGTCACTCATTTTACCATAAACCATTAACCTTCCCCAGGCAGACAGACAGAGTGAGTATCTTCAGCTGGGGGTTTAATGTCATTACCATGGGCCAAAGGAATGCGCCTCAGCCAGCCAGCCCGCTTTATGAACAGCCTGCAGCCACTTAATCATGACGGCCATTTACTGGCTGATAGCTCCAAATGAAGCCACACACACAACCAACCAACCAGCCAAACTCACACTGTGTTGCGTGTATGTATGTTGCGTGTGTGTGAGCATTGCGCGTGCATGTGTGTGTGTGTGTGTGTATATATATATATACAGATATTTGTGTGTATGTGTGTGTGTGTTGCGGGTGTGTGTACAGTCCTGGTCAAAAGTTTTGAGAATGACACAAATACTAATTTTCACAAAGTCTGCTGCCTCAGTTTTGATGATGGCAATTTGCATATACTCCAGAATGTCATGAAGAGTGATCAGATGAATTGCAATTAATTGCAAAGTCACACTTTGCGATGAAAATGAACTTAATCCCCCAAAAACATTTCCACTGCATTTCAGCCCTGCCACAAAAGGACCAGCTGCCATCATGCCAGTGATTCTCTCGTTAACACAGGTGAGAGTGTTGACGAGGACAAGGCTGGCGATCACTCTGTCATGCTGATTGAGTTAGAACAGACTGGAAGCTTTAAAAGGAGGGTGGTGCTTGAAATCATTGTTCTTCCTCTGTTAACCATGGTTACCTGCAAGGAAACACATGCCGTCATCATTGCTTTGCAAAAAAAGGGCTTCACAGGCAAGGATATTGCTGCTAGTAAGATTTAACCTAAATCAACCATTTATCGGATCATCAACAACGTCAAGGAGAGAGGTTCAATTGTTGTGAAGAAGGCATCAGGGCGCCCAAGAAAGTCCAGCAAGCGCCAGGACCGTCTCCTAAAGTTGATTCAGCTGCAGGATCGGGGCACCACCAGTGCAGAGCTTGTTCAGGAATGGCAGCAGGCAGGTGTGAGTGCATCTGCACGCACAGTGAGGCAAAGACTTTTGGAAGATGGCCTGGTGTCAAGAAAGGCTGCAAAGAAGCCACTTCTCTCCAGGAAAAACATCAGGGACAGACTGATATTCTGCAAAAGGTACAGGGATTGGACTGCTGAGGACTGGGGTAAAGTTATTTTCTCTGATGAATCCCCTTTCCGATTGTTTGGGGCATCCGGAAAACACCTTGTCCGGAGAAGACAAGGTAAGCGCTACCAATTTTGCCTAAGAACACAGCCATGAATAAAGAATGGTACCAACACATCCTACGAGAGCAACTTCTCCCAACCATCCAAGAACAGTTTGGTGACGACCAATGTCTTTTCCAGCATGATGGAGCACCTTGCCATAAGGCAAAAGTGATAACTAAGTGGCTAACTTAATTGACAGCATGCCAGGGCGGTTGCAGAGGGTCAACACTGCAAATATTGACTCTTTGCATAAACTTAATGTAATTGTCAATAAAAGCCTTTGACACTTATGGAATGCTTGTAATTATACTTCAGAATACCATAGTAACATCTGACAAAAATATCTCATAACAATGAAGCAGCAAACTTCGTGAAGGCCAAAACTTGTGTCATTCTCAAAACTTTTGACCACGACTGTATGTGCGCATGTGCATCTGTGTCCACGTCTTCATCAGGCCTTACCTTTTATTAGCTTGCCCTCCTTCAACCGTTTGTCAGAGGGACAGTTACCCACGCTGCCGCCGTCTGTCTCCCCCTCTGCTGGGCCCAGGCTGTCTGATGGAGAGCCACACTACAGGATGGAGGAATGGAGGGAGGGAGAGAGAGAGAGGAGGTGAGCAATAGGAGGAGAGGATAGAGACAGAAAGAGAGAGAGAGGTTAAAATTGGCAAAAAACACACTGATTTCTTTCCTCAGGGCCGGGGAGTGAGACAGGGATGCAGCTTAACCCCCACCTTCTTCAACATATATATCAATTAATTGTTTGCAGATGATCTGGTGCTTCTGTCCCCAACCAAGGAGGGTATACAGGAGCACCTAGATGTTCTGCACAGATTCTGTCAGACCTGGGCCCTGGCAGTTAATCTCAGTAAGATAAAAATAATGGTGTTCCAAAAAAGATCCAGTTGCCAGGAACATGAATACAAACTCCACCTAGATACTGTTGCCCTAGAGCACACAAAAAAACGATACCTACCTCGGCCTAAACATCAGCACCACATTTAACTTCCACAAAGCTGTGAAAGATCTGAGACAAGGCAAGAAGGGACTTACACGCCATCAAAAGGAACATAAAATTTGACATCCCAATTAGGATCTGGCAAAAAATACTTCAAATCAGTAATATAACTGGTTGTGAGGTCTGGGGTTCACTCACCAACCAAGAATTCACAAAATGGGACAAACACCTAATTGAGACTGTATGCCGAGTGGCGCAGCGGTCAAAGGCACTGCATCTCAGTGTTAGAGGCGTCACTACAGACCCTGGTTCGATTCCAAGCTGTATCACAATCCGGCCGTTTTTGGGAGTCCCATAGGGCGACACGTTGTCCGGGATTGGCCGGGGTAGGCAGTCATTGTAAATAAGAATTTGTTCTTAACTGACTTGCCTAGTTAAATAAAAATGAATAAAAATAAATGCAGAATTCTGCAAAAACATAATCCATGTACAATGTAAAACACCAAATAATGCATGCAGAGCAGAATTATGACAATTCCCGCTAATTATCGAAATTCAGAAAATAGCAATTAAATTCTACAACCACCTAAAAATAAGTGATTATCAAAGCCCAAACCTACAGATAGATTAACCTCAGCCAGCTGGTACGGGGACTCTGTTCACAAACAAACCCCACAAAGCCCCAGGACAGCCTAAAAATGACACCCAACCAAATCATGAGAAAAGTAAAAGATATTTAACTTCACACATTGGAAAGAATAATACAAAAAAGTGAGCAAACTGTGATGCTAGTTGGCCCTAAACAGAGTACACAGTATCAGAATACCTGACCACCGTGACTGATCCAAAATTAAGGAAACCTTGGACTACGTACAGACTCAGTGAGCATAGCCTTTCTATTGAGAGAGACCCAAAAAGAATATGAAAACAAATCCAATCTTGATAAACTCCCATATCTATTAGGTGAAATACCACATCGTGCCACCACAGAAGCAAGACTTGTGACCTGTTGCCACAAGAAAAGTGCAACCAGTGGAGCACAAACACCATTGTAAATAGAACCTATATGTATCTGTTTATTTTCCATTTCATACTTCAACTGTTTGCACATTGTTTCATCACTGAACATAGCCAATAATATAGCATTTGAAATGTCTATATTCTTTTAAACTTTTGCGAGTGTAATGTTTACTGTTAATTTAAGTATTTCCATTGTTAATTTCCCTTTTGTTTATTGTCTATCCCACTTGCTTTAGCAATGTAAACATGTTTCCCATGCCAATGAAGCCCTTTTAATTCAATTGAGAGGTAGAGAGAGAGAAAGAGAGGGGGGTGGGGGTAGAGAGAGAAGAGACAGTGCTGGGGGGTTCTACGAACGAAAAATTAGAACACTCCAGATACAATACTGTACCTTTTTAGAGCTCATCAATTAGTGAAGTGAAAATGATTTAGAACTTACAAGGGCGGTGCTTTTTAGATTTCATAGAAATCTATTTATGTCTGTATTGTACTTTTATGACGCTATTTGCATAGCTGTCTTTGGGATTGGGTTTCAAAGTTGACAGTCAAAAATAGATGCAAATGAGGCACAGTGAGGGTTGGTTGAAGGCTGAACGGTAAGGGAAAGCCGATCACTTCTCTCCCTCTCTTTCTGTCGGCATGGCCTGGTTCTCATTGGAATGCTCTGTCCGCTCTGAGAACCATTTACTATGGGACACTGATGGAGGGGTTTAATCATAGCAACATACATTGGTGGAGGGACCAGTGGACAGCCAGTTCGACATGGCCCAGTCAGTGTGGGGAGAACACATGCCTCATGTCTCCTCCTCTGAATACAGTCCCTAAGCCTGGACCATACCAGCTCAGTAGAGACAGAGGAGGAAAGGGAATAGCCTGAGCACCAGATCAGAGAACATGTGGTATGTTAGCGAATAGTCAACACTAGCTCGCTTGTCCATGTACCCAAAAAAGCAAAGGTAACTGAACTAAATGACTATCGCCCCGTAGCACTCACTTCTGTCATCATGAAGTGCTTTGAGAGACTAGTCAAGGATCATATCACCTCTACCTTACCTGCCACCCTAGACCCACTTCAATTTGCTTACCGCCCCAATAGATCCACAGACGATGCAATCGCTATCACACTGCCCTATCCCAACTGGACAAGAGGAATACAGTGCCTTGCAAAAGTATTCATCCACCTTGGTGTTTTTCCTATTCTGTTGCATTACAACCTGTAATTTAAATGGATTTTGATTTTATGTAATGGACATACACAAAATAGTCCAAATTGTTGAAGTGAAATGAAAAAAATAACTTGTTTCAAAAAATTCAAAAAATAATAATTATGGCAAAGCGGTGCGTGCATATGTATTTACCCACTTTGCTATTGTAGTGTCTACACAGTTTATGACTTTGTTGATGTTTGCAAATGGTGTGTTAGAGGAAGTCTGTTAGGTGGCCTCCTGGGATTGGTTTATGGGAAAACACCCATATTATGTTACATAGGGCATAGGATATAAATACCATGGTTGAAACAAAGGACGGAGAGAAAACAACATATTAGAGATTGGGTCAGTTGTTCTCCAGATGTCTGCAGAAGTCTGTAAATTGGGGCTGAAATCTTCGATGTAATAAACTATTATAATCGAGGACAGTGTCAGCGGATTCCTTGTCCTCACAGCATAATTAGCATAATTATTTAGATACCACAGAATGGCGACGAGGACCTTTGGGACGCGTTGCGTCTCTCCAGCGTTCCATGCATGAGCTACGAAGTGACTCCCGCTCAAGACGCCGGCACATAAGGTGACATTTCTCACAATTTTGTGCGCTGGTCGGTTCGTTTGCTTATGTGGGTGTGTGCGCTGAGGAGATGTACCGTTTGAAAGACTTATGTGTGCACTTTGCTGTTATTTGCTGTGGGATAAGAGTCTGTTCTAAATTTATAAATTTGTTTGCGTTGACAACAACGCAAACAGGGGGGAGTGTCTATAGGAATTGATAATACTGGACACAGGGATATTTTGCTTGAATACAATTCAAAAAGAATACAATGAAGGAATAAGGCCAAGGAAAAATGTATACAAATTAGGACGTCGTTGATCTATGGAAAGCCCTCAAACGAGGTGATCATTAGGATGGGCCGAAAATCCTGAAAACTCACTAGGTTGATTTTTGAGGTCAGTTCTGGGAATTGGGGTTTGTGGTAGATACATTCGGTTGAAAGTTACCCCTCGACTTATAGTTGACGAGGTATATGTTCGAAGTAACCGCTCATTGAATATCTGCAAACTCGAGGTAGCATAAATTTAGGAACAATGAAAAATAAGGAACGACGGTAGCATGCTTTAGAGGACCGTAGGAACGGATGTATTCCTCTTGAATTGTGTGTGTGGGGGAGAAAAAAAAAGAAGAAAATAATAAAATAAAGACATCTCTGTTGTGTTTAAACTGTGTGTCGACTCATGTTAGGATAAGATTTATGTTAGAGATATATAAATATATATGTTTTGGTTGAGAACAGGGGTTTTTGTTTTTTGTAAGGAAATATGTAAGTTAAGGTAAAAATCTTATGAGTCTCCGTGGGTGAAAACGTTAATAATTGTTAACTATATATGAGCCCCCCGGGAGGACGTTAAAGTTAAAATCTTATGAGTCTCTATAAAAAGAGAATGTTTAATAACTGTTAGAAGATATGAGCCTACAGGGAGGAGTTTCAAGAGTGTATAGAGATGTTTTGTAATGGATAAGAAAATAACTATAAATCTGCAGATTAGGATAAGTGAAGTTAAGAAACTTCAAAGTAGGATTTGTGTTCTATGTTTTGTGTTGGTTTGTGAGTTCTGTTAAGTGTTACTGTTTGTCTGTGTTGGGGAAATAACGGAGGGACAGCTGGTCTGTCTACTTTCTGTTGTTTAGCTTGGAGAGAGCTGCTTGGGAGCTCTTCTCACTCTCTGAAATCGCACTGGTGAATGAACTGCGCATGTGTGGGATTTTATGAGTTTAGAGTTACGTAGAGCAAAAATGCCACTCCCCTGCCTGCACTGAGCTGCTGTGACATGCAGACAGAGAAGGAGGGGGAGACTTACACACAAATAAAGTATTCTGTTTGTTAAATCGGCTGTTGCTTAACGATGAAACTATTTGATTGGGATCTATTGAATTGATAAATGAGAGATATGTTGACGGATTAAAAATAAATAAAATAAAATGTTATTGAGCTATTTATAATATTCCTGAGTTAAGCTGTTTGCTTATTTCTTAGCGCGAGTGTGAACATAGGCATTTCTAAAAGGGTATTGCATGGTTGAAATAACCCAGTGAGTGCATAAAATACTAAATTCTTGTCTGTTCCTTTGTTCTTCTGTCATATGAGAGATGAGAAGGAGGAGACAGAGAGACAGAGAGAGAGACAGAGAGACAGAGAGACAGAGAGAGAGAGAAGAGAGAGAGAGAGAGAGAGAGAGAGAGAGAGAAGGTGCTGATGAGTGCCTCACACGACAGGGTGTGCTGCAACGGATCCAGTCAAATTAAGGCTAGTACTGTTCTGTTTACAAAACTTACCTTTCCATACAGGATATTTTGTGTGCCTAGCATATTTCACGTTGTGACAATTTGACAGGGACTTGGCAACAGACTGATCAATTGATGTAATTAAGAACTGCATATTGGAGTTTTTTGTGCATGAGTTGGTTTGATTAGAGTTGTGTTGGAAATCCAGCACTGACATTATTCTGTAAAATTAAGGTAATTGGGTGCTTATTAAGCAATTGGTTTGTGAGTGCTGTAGTGTTGCTGGATTACAGGTCTTTCTTTTTTGGATTGCTCTGAAGTTGACTACTTCCCTTTACTTTTCCTGATCGGATGTGGTAAGATTGCCACTAATCAATAATTTGGTAAAATAAAATAAAAATAAATAGATATTGATTGATTAATTAATTAATTAATTAATTAAAAAAAATAAAAAGGGAGGGAAACATAAGCTACATAGTCTAAAATAATAAAATAATTCATAATAAAAGGAATATAAAAGAGTTGTTACAATGGGGAAAAAGGACATCAAAACTATGAAAGTAATTACTCCTGTTGATGTAGTAGAAAATAGTAATCCTCTAGTTAATGGTATTGCAAGGTTATCTGGAAAATGGAATAAACGTTGGCCTGACATTGAACAACCATGGCCAGTGGAAGGGACTCTTAACCCTGACGTCATCAACATAATGAAAGTCCTTGTGTCAATTTATAAGGCAGATCAAAAAAAGGGAAAAAAAAGGGATCAACGTAAAGAAAAGAGACAAAGAGAGCTGGGTGTTCTTAAGCTGTTTGAAAATGAAGGACAAAAACTGATAAAAGATACCAACGATAAAAGAAACAGAGGTATAGAGAAAATGGCAAAAGAAGTGAAGGTGACAGAAAAACTAATGGCAGAAGTGAATACACCTTTCTCACATACGGATTCAGCAAAAAGACCCCCACCTTATGAGAAAGAAGTAGAGTTTAAGGACGTCTATCCTCAGCTTCCAATGATCATTCAGGAGGGTGATTATTGCATCAGAGATGAAGATGAACTAATAATAGAGAGAGGACAAGCAGAAACGACCATAAAGATGAATCCAAACTCCAAAGGTAAGAAGAAAACGAGATGTCTGGAGACTAAGGGTGGAGTGAGGTTCAGGAGGATGGAACTTGAAGATGATGATGATGATGATCAGAGTTATTCAGAAGAGATCATGGGTGGATATGACCCTGTGATCAGACGGTGGTTGGCCAGAGCGGAAAGAAGGGGTGATGGATGTTTGAAGGAGAAGAATACAAGATATTCGAGTTCTGATGAAGATGAAGACAGCGATAAAGATTTGGAGATTAAAGGTGCTTCATATTCAAGAGGTTTTTATCCTACAATGATTAGCACAAAAGAAATAGAAAGAGAAAGACCGATGCGTATCATGCCTGGATAAGGCGAATAATTTAGAAGAAGTAAGAGAACTGGAAGAACAACTCAAGAAGCTGAAGATACAGAAGAAAAAACTGCTGAGAAAAGGATCCCAAGAATTGGAGAAGAAGTATACATTGAGGCCAAGGAAAGAGAGCACAAGTAAGAAGATGATGCCAGTGATAATTCGAGGACAGAACCTAGAGTATAAGCCTTTGCAGAATACCGATATGTCAGATATATTTGAGAAGCTGCCTACTCTTCAAGATGGAGCATATCCTTGGATTTCAAAATAGGAAGAAATTACGGTGGGAACACAGTCTGCCATAGGAGACATTAAGATACTTTTTGCTAATCTCCTTGGGATTCCAGATATGGAAGAAATTTTTCAGAGAGCTGGACTTAATAGATACAGTGGGGAAAAAAAGTATTTAGTCAGCCACCAATTGTGCAAGTTCTCCCACTTAAAAAGATGAGAGAGGCCTGTAATTTTCATCATAGGTCCACGTCAACTATGACAGACAAAATGAGAAAAGAAAATCAAGAAAATCACATTGTAGGATTTTTAATGAATTTATTTGCAAATTATGGTGGAAAATAAGTATTTGGTCAATAACAAAAGTTTCTCAATACTTTGTTATATACCCTTTGTTGGCAATGACACAGGTCAAACGTTTTCTGTAAGTCTTCACAAGGTTTTCACACACTGTTGCTGGTATTTTGGCCAATTCCTACATGCAGATCTCCTCTAGAGCAGGGATGTTTTGGGGCTGTCGCTGGGCGACACGGACTTTCAACTCCCTCCAAAGATTTTCTATGGGGTTGAGATCTGGAGACTGGCTAGGCCACTCCAGGACCTTGAAATGTGTCTTCGTTGCCCGGGCGGTGTGTTTGGGATCATTGTCATGCTGAAAGACCCAGCCATGTTTCATCTTCAATGCCCTTGCTGATGTAAGGAGGTTTTCACTCAAAATCTCACGATACATGGCCCCATTCATTCTTTCCTTTACACGGATCAGTCGTCCTGGTCCCTTTGCAGAAAAACAGCCCCAAAGCATGATGTTTCCACCCCCATGCTTCACAGTAGGTATGGTGTTCTTTGGATGCAACTCAGCATTCTTTGTCCTCCAAACACGACAAGTTGAGTTTTTACCAAAAAGTTCTATTTTGGTTTAATCTGACCATATGACATTCTCCCAATCCTCTTCTGGATCATCCAAATGCACTCTAGCAAACTTCAGACGGGCCTGGACATGTACTGGCTTAAGCAGGGGGACACGTCTGGCACTGCAGGATTTGAGTCCCTGGCGGCGTAGTGTGTTACTGATGGTAGGCTTTGTTACTTTGGTCCCAGCTCTCTGCAGGTCATTCACTTGGTCCCCCCGTGTGGTTCTGGGATTTTTGCTCACCGTTCTTGTGATCATTTTGACCCCACAGGGTGAGATCTTGCGTGAAGCCCCAGATCGAGGGAGATTATCAGTGGTCTTGTATGTCTTCCATTTCCTAATAATTGCTCCCACAGTTGATTTCTTCAAACCAAGCTGCTTACCTATTGCAGATTCAGTCTTCCCAGCCTGGTGCAGGTCTACAATTTTGTTTCTGGTGTCCTTTGACAGCTCTTTGGTCTTGGCCATAGTGGAGTTTCGAGTGTGACTGTTTGAGGTTGTGGACAGGTGTATTTTATACTGATAACAAGTTCAAACAGGTGCCATTAATACAGGAAACGAGTGGAGGACAGAGGAGCCTCTTAAAGAAGAAGTTACAGGTCTGTGAGAGCCAGAAATCTTGCTTGTTTGTAGGTGACCAAATACTTATTTTCCACCATAATTTGCAAATCAATTCATTAAAAATCCTACAATGTGATTTTCTGGAATTCTTTTTCTCAATTTGTCTGTCATAGTTGACGTGTACCTATGATGAAAATTACAGGCCTCTCTCATCTTTTTAAGTGGGAGAACTTGCACAATTGGTGGCTGACTAAATACTTTTTTTCCCCACTGTATGTGGGAACTGCGGTGAATGACCCTGAATTGTTGGCTGCAAGTAGAAATCGGCTGTGGAGAGCACTGAAAGATACATTTCCAACATATGTGCATCCTGACAACATTCTGATTGACCCACTAGGACAACAAGAAAATCCGAGAGCCTATGTGTCAAGAGTTCATCAAGTGTGGAGAAATATTACCAGAAATGATCCAGATGTGAGTCAAATTGAGCAGTCAATTTTGAGAGTTAAACTGCAGATGGGACTGCCCTCACCAGTAAGGAGCAAACTGGCAGAGGTGGTTGGACTTGGAAGCATGACAAAAGGTGTCTATACAGATCATATAGCCCATCAAGTGGATCTGTACAGGAAAAAGGAACACAACCAGAAAGAACAGGACCAAGAAACTCTCAGAAAACTCAATCAAATACAACTGGTGGAGAATAAGAAGGAGAATAAACAAGCTTTGGTTATGCAGAATCAGTGTGCACCAAATCAACAATCACTGCCACAGCTTCAACCGGACCAGTTCCAACCGCAATTGTACCAGCCACCAATAGTGGTACCAGTTGTTTCATATCCATAGACAGTTTCTGGACAGACACAGAATTGGACAGGAAGAGGACGAGAAGGCTTAGAAAGAGGAAGAGGAGGAAGATTTAAGCCATACTTCCAGCAATCTTCAGAAGTGTGTTATAATTGTGGACAGGTTGGTCAATTTGCCTGTGAGTGTAATGGGCCAGGAGGAAACATCAGAGGGAATTTCAGAGGAAGATACAGGGGCCAGTCAAGATCATCTGGAGGACAGGTGAACCCCTATAGGGCCCCGGAGCAAGGATTCTAGGGGTGCCCAGAAGATCCGAAAGGGGGGTGTCAGCTGGTAGCATCAGGACCGGAAAAAGATCCAACAATTGAGGTGAAAATAAACAACCGACCATTGGAAGTGATGGCGGATAGCGGAGCTGCTTTTACCTGTGTTCGGCCTGAAGATGCTACACATCTCCCTATGTCCAATCAACTAATTAGGACAATCGGATTTGAGGGAGTGAAACAGCTGATTCCTCTTACGGAACCAATTGAGCTCTGCTATAAAAATCTGAAAATTACAATACCCATACTGGTATCAGAACATACACCTATTGCATTGTTGGGAAGAGATGCATTGTGTAAGTTGAACTGTACAATAAAATGTACACCAGACGGCTGTCTGGTAGAAGTGCCAAAGGAAAAGGTTTACCAATTGTTGATGATGACAGAGATGGATTCTTCTACAGTATTCTGGATTGGAAATCTCAGTGAAGACTTTTTGAAGCAGGCTAAGATATGGGAGAAATTTATTGTGACAAATATGCCAGATGCGAGGCTTCCGGAATATCCATTTCATTGTACGCTCAAGTATTTCAAGAATGCTCCCAATCGAACTCAGAGGAATGGTTGAGTCATCAACCAAAGAAAGTTCAACTCAGCTCATGTTGAATAATTTTAGGACCACAAGGAGCAGCTATGAAGATAAACACAGACGATTATCTGGATAAAGAATTGGAGATTGAGAAGAGTGTGCCACATGTGACCTTGTTGGTTTCTGAAGGCTATGAGCAGAAGCAAATAGGAGAAATTATGACAGAAGCAGAGAAAGCTGTTTTTGTACTGATGAAAGAGAATTTGGCGATTTGGAGGAGTGAAGATCAGCGATTTCTCAAAATAATGATTTCGGCTCAAGGACAAGGAGAGCCACAAGCTGTACGGATGACATGAATCGATTTGCAGTGTGAAGATGGATTCAGACCCTATGAAAGAGGAGATGTTGCAACAAGTTCAAGAATGTTTGTGGTCTCAACACAGTACCGATATTGGACTTGTGAAATCAGCCCAATTGAGGTGAAAGTTGAACTTCGACCAGGAGCCAGACCTCCTTGGAAGAATCAGTATCCATTGAAATAAGAAGCAATCCAAGGGATTGAACCACAAATTGAAGGACTTTCAAAAGCAGGTGTTTTGAAGACAATAATAAAAAATCCTCAGAGTAGCAATCCTTTGTTGTCTTTGGAGAAACCATGAGGGGTTGATAGTAGCGCCTCTAGACCTATTAGGTCTGATGATTCAGGAAGCACATGGGTTAGCTCATGTTGCAAGGGGGGAGGTTAGGAGAAAGATCACAAAGAAGTATGGTTTTTGGGCACCATATTTGCTTGAACAGGTTGACTATGTCATAGGCAGGTGCACAATCTGTCTGAAAAATAATGTTTACAGGGGTGTGACTGTTATTCTTGGTTACATTCCTACACCAAGAGGTGCATAGGACGTCCAACTAAGCTAAAATATGCTCAGTCGATTGCCAAGTTTTTGTGTAAAGAAGTCATAAGCAGGTGGGGACTTCCTGATCGAATATCCTCAAATTAGTGGGAAGGAATTTGTGGATAAATCAGTGAAATGGTTTTTGAAAAAATTGGGGAGGAAAAGTCAGACTAAAAAGTTATGAAAACTAGGGTTGAAGTAACTCTAGGACAGTCAGCTCAGCTTCCATGTAAGTGCACGAGAGAGAACAGTGGTGAAGGGAAATTTAGAGTTCAGGAGAAGTATATTACAGTAGCCACTCCAACAGTAAATAATACACAGAGGATACAGTGGGGGAAAAAAGTATTTAGTCAGCCACCAATTGTGCAAGTTCTCCCACTTAAAAAGATGAGAGAGGCCTGTAATTTTCATCATAGGTACACGTCAACTATGACTTACAAAATGAGAAAAAAAAATCCAGAAAATCACATTGTAGGATTTTTAATGAATTTATTTGCAAATTATGGTGGAAAATAAGTATTTGGTCAATAACAAAAGTTTCTCAATAGTTTGTTATATACCCTTTGTTGGCAATGACACAGGTCAAACGTTTTCTGTAAGTCTTCACAAGGTTTTCACACACTGTTGCTGGTATTTTGACCCATTCCTCCATGCAGATCTCCTCTAGAGCAGCGATGTTTTGGGGCTGTCGCTGGGCAACACAGACTTTCAACTCCCTCCAAAGATTTTCTATGGGGTTGAGATCTGGATCTTCGTTGCCCGGGCGGTTTGTTTGGGATCATTGTCATGCTGAAAGACCCAGCCACGTTTCATCTTCAATGCCCTTGCTGATGGAATGAGGTTTTCACTCAAAATCTCACGATACATGGCCCCATTCATTCTTTCCTTTACACGGATCAGTCGTCCTGGTCCCTTTGCAGAAAAACAGCCCCAAAGCATGATGTTTCCACCCCCATGCTTCACAGTAGGTATGGTGTTCTTTGGATGCAACTCAGCATTCTTTGTCCTCCAAACACGACGAGTTGAGTTTTTACCAAAAAGTTATATTTTGGTTTCATCTGACCATATGACATTCTCCCCAATCCTCTTCTGGATCATCCAAATGCACTCTAGCAAACTTCAGACGGGCCTGGACATGTACTGGCTTAAGCAGGGGGACACGTCTGGCACTACAGGATTTGAGTCCCTGGTGGCGTAGTGTGTTACTGATGGTAGGCTTTGTTACTTTGGTCCCAGCTCTCTGCAGGTCATTCACTAGGTCCCCGTGTGGTTCTGGGATTTTTGCTCATCGTTCTTGTGATCATTTTGACCCCACGGGGTGAGATCTTGCGTGGAGCCCCAGATCGAGGGAGATTATCAGTGGTCTTGTATGTCTTCCATTTCCTAATAATTGCTCCCACAGTTGATTTCTTCAAACCAAGCTGCTTACCTATTGCAGATTCAGTCTTCCCAGCCTGGTGCAGGTCTACAATTTTGTTTCTGGTGTCCTTTGACAGCTCTTTGGTCTTGGCCATAGTGGAGTTTGGAGTGTGACTGTTTGAGGTTGTGGACAGGTGTCTTTTATACTGATAACAAGTTCAAACAGGTGCCATTAATACAGGTAACGAGTGGAGGACAGAGGAGCCTCTTAAAGAAGAAGTTACAGGTCTGTGAGAGCCAGAAATCTTGCTTGTTTGTAGGTGACCAAATACTTATTTTCCACCATAATTTGCAAATAAATTCATTAAAAATCCTACAATGTGATTTTCTGGATTTTTTCTCTCAATTTGTCTGTCATAGTTGACGTGTACCTATGATGAAAATTACAGGCCTCTCTCATCTTTTTAAGTGGGAGAACTTGCACAATTGGTGGCTGACTAAATATTTTTTCCCCCCACTGTATTATCACTTGTGAATGATGCCCAGCTTAAGGCAAGAAACAATGCATGTTTTTTTTGTGCAACTGTTTCAAATCTACACATCTCATGTAGCCTAGCCCATAGGTCTATATGTTTTGATAAGGTTTTTATCGCAACTAAAGTGGCGAAATAACTTCTTAAAATGAAGCACATTAATCCGCTTTACAACGGGTGTAGAGCCTAACTGGCATACATACGCAGCGCGTGAGTTTCAAGTTAGGGGAAGATAATTTTCACCATAAAAATGCACCTTTATAATAAAAGCATTACATGCATAATCGCATTTGCGGTCACTTTTGAGAATGGTGTTTTACTGCTAATGGAACAACGAAGGAGTGGCTTCGTAAGAAGCATTTCAAGGTCCTGGAGTGGCCTAGCCAGTCTCCAGATCTCAACCCCATAGAAAATCTTTGGAGGGAGTTGAAAGTCCGTGTTGCCCAGCGACAGCCCCAAAACATCACTGTAGTGAGCACCAGGTAGTTAGCAGGTTTGGTAGGCTACTAGCTTGGAGAAGCCTAATTACCGTGACTAAACGGTCACATGCAATTTACTGTAACAGTCACCGTAACAGCCCTAGGCGTAACTTTCCGTTCTGGGCTCACACGCAAACACACAGACACCAACAGGCCTCTCACCCTCACACTGCTACTCTCACCCAGACCCCTTTGACTAGGAACACAGTGGTCAGAAGGTTAGAGAGCTGCAAGAGATTAACCACGATACGCAGCCTTTATCTCTTGATAGGCTACTTCATTATATTTCGATATGTTACATTATGTTAAATCTTTCCCAGTGTGGAGATTGCCTTACCTGCTAGCGAACAGCAAAGCCAGCAAAAGTTAACTGTTTATCGGTTCACACCAACTGAAGATCTTCACTGCCCATATCAGTACCTTGCTTAGTGGTGAAAAGCAACATGTCATGGGTAGATAACTGAAAAAATAACTCTAGCAATACAGCTACAGAAAGAGCTCTTTGCCCCCCATGCCAACATGCTGTTGATAGAGCAGGATAAAATAGTGCAGCAATGCGCTGGAGAGGTTGAGAAAAGCCTCATAGGATGCATTTCAGAAGGTTTTAGAGGAAATTGTCGATACATATAGTTGTAATCGAAGAGTGCTTTTAACATGTGACGCAAAGCCCTTTACAACGTCCCAGGTGGAAAGCCTTTTTTTTTTTTTTTTTATCTGGGGGCAACGGAAGCAAGGTCAAAAACACTCCTTCTAAAAGGTGCAAATGTTAGGAGAAGGAGTGAAGCTTTTAAGGCAGGGCATGTCCCATACAAATGTCAGGCTGAGGCAACTTTTAGAAGGACAACTATATCACATCACCACAATATCACCACATCCAGGGTTGGGGCCAAATTGAATTAAACTGAAATTCAAATTCAATAATAGGAAAAAGGTATCTATTTTCAATGACTTCTCAATCAACTGAAAAGGAAATTAATTCCTCCTCAATTAACGGACATCAATTTAAATTGACTTCAACCCTGACCACATCCCAAACACAAAAGTTGCAGTCGAGAGACTCCTGCTAAAAGAAACAAAACCCCAAACACACACATTGGTTGTAGATGAAGACTTGAGAGAAGGATTCAAAATGGGGAAAAAAGGAGGGCGAGTTAATGTGTTATTCCTCCCATGCTAATAGTGCCAAATTAGCTTCAGCAGGCCCCCTGTTCCAGTGTGATTATTTACCCGAATGAAGTCATCAAAGCTGCAGCACAGAGCCACGGCTGTGTGCTAATGACAGGACACGCTCCCACCGGCCTCCCACCAACCCCACAGCAGTCTCGTCACACTAAACAAGTAAAATCAAATCAAATTGTATTTGTCACATGCTTCGTCAACAGCAGGTGAAGACTAACAGTGAAATGCTTACTTATGGGTCCTGTTCCAACAATGCAGAGTTAAGATAAAGATACAAAATTAAATACAAAAAAAAGAAATAGTGACACGAGTGAACAACGAATAACAATAATGAATAAAAGTAACATGGCTATATACAGGGAGTAGCAGTACCGAGTAGATGTGCAGGGGTAAGAGGTAATTGAGGTAGCTACAGTGCTCTCAGAAAGTATTCACATCCCTTGACTTGTTCCTCATTTTGTTGTGTTACAGCCTGAAATTTAAATGGTTAAAATTGAGATTTTGTGTCACTTGCCTACACACAATACCCCATAACGTCAAAGTGAAATTGTGCTTTAAGAAATGTTTACAAATTAATAAACAGACGCTGAAATGTCTTGAGTCAATAAGTATTCAACCAGTTTGTTATGGCAAGCCTAAATAAGTTCAGGAGTACAAATTTGCTTAACAAGTCACATAAGTTGCATGGACTCTGTGTGCAATAATAGTGTAATGATTTTTTGAATGACTACCTCATCTCTGTAACCCACAAATACAATTATCTGTAAGGTCCCTCAGTCGAGCAGTGAATTTCAAACACAGATTCAACCACAAAGACCAGGGAGGTTTTCCACAGGCTCGCGAAGAAGGGCACCTATTGGTAGATGGGTAAAAAAAACAAAAAACAGACATTGAATATCCCTTTGAGCATGGTGAAGTTATTAATTACACTTTGGATGGTGTATCAACACACCCAGTCACTACAATGATACAGATATCCTTCCTAACTCAGTTCCGTAGAGGAAGGAAACGGCTTAGGGATTTCACCATGAGGCCAATGGTGACTTTAAAACAGTTACAGAGTTTAATGGCTGTGATAGAAAACTGAAGATGGATCAACAACATTATAGATACTCCACAATACTAACCTAAATGACAGCGAGAAAAGAGGGAAGCCTGTTCAGAATACAAATATTCCAAAGTAAAACTACTAAAAATGTGGCAAAGAAATTAACCTTATGTCCTGAATACAAAGCGTTATGTTTGGGGCAAATCCAACACAACACATCACTGAGTACCACTCTTCATATTTTCAAGCATGGTGGTGGCTGCATCATGTTATGGGTATGCTTGTCATTGGCAAGGACTAAGGAATTTTTTGGGATAAAAATCAACGGAATAGAGCTAAGCACAGGCCAAATCCTAGATGAAAACCTGGTTCAGTCTGCTTTCCAACAGACACTGGGAGACAAATTCACCTTTCAGCAGGACAATAAACTAAAACACAAGGCCAAATATACACTGGAGTTGCTTACCAAGATGAAATTGAATGTTCCTGAGTGGCCTAGTTCTATGGCAAGACTTGAGAATGGCTGTCTAGCAATGATCAACAACCAACTTGACAGAGCTTAAATTAATATTTTAAAGAATAATGTGCAAATATTGTACAATCCAGGTGTGCAAAGCTCTTAGAGACTTAACAAGAAAGACTCAAAGCTGTAATCGCTGCCAAAGGTGATTCTAACATGTATTGACTCAGGGGTGTGAATATTGTAATTATGGGGTATTGTGTGTAGATGGATGAGAAAAAATATATATTTAATCAGTTTTGAATTCAGGTTGTAACAACATAATGTTGAATAAGTCAAAGGCCTCCTGTAGCTCAGTTGGTAGAGCATGGCGCTTGCAACGCCAGGGTTGTGGGTTCGATTCCCACGGGGGGCCACTATGAAAAATGTATGCACTCACTAACTGTAATTCGCTCTGGATAAGAGCGTCTGCTAAATGACTAAAATGTGGTCAATCGTTTGTAGTCCCGTGTAGAGCATGGCGTTTGCAACGCCAGGGTTGTGGGTTCGATTCCCACGGGGGGCCAGTATGAAAATGTATGCACTCACTAACTGTAAGACGCTCTGGATAAGAGCGTCTGCTAAATGACTAAAATGTAAAGGGTGTGAATACTTTCTGAAGGCACTGTTTGTCAATATATTTGAAAATACCAAAAAAAAGTATAAGTAGCTTTTAAAACAATTCAATCTGTTTTCTTTTATTATATTTTGGACCAGAGTGAGGCTCTCTCTCCACTAGCCTACCTATTGTTCCTGCAATGAGGAAGACTCACCATCTTCATTAAATGTTTTCATCATTTATCTGCAGATAAGTGCCAAAAAGCCTACCTGTCTGCAAATTAGGGAGCCAAATGAACAGCTCCTTTACCGATGTGGTTCGGTAGATTACTGACGAGTCACTCACTTTAAAGGTAGTTGCCGCACCTATTTCGAGTAATTCCTGTTTTAGAGTGGAGATTCTCGTTTAGCTTCCAACTCGAAGACTGACGCTGGCTGCTAATACATATTCAGGAATTGGGGGTGGGAACGTTGTGGTGATTTCCACGTGTAGCAAAGACATAACAACAAATAGGGCACTGACTGACAGCTGTCAGTGTAACTAGCTAGTATGCTACCCTTAGCCAGCTAATGAAAGTTATGTAAGCACCATTTCAGTTAAGACAGGCATAATGCAAGTCAGGTGAAAATAATTATTTCAGAAAAAGACTACCAGCCTATCTGTTAAGAAATTAGTATAAGATAACCGTGCCTATACGAGCTGTTGACATGTTGAGGGTTGAGGTATGTCTGACTCTTGCCGTTTGATAATTGCAGTGAAACCATGTCGGATTCCAGACGTCATTTATGTTTGGACATGCACACGGACATTATCAAATACCTATATTATTTGTTCTCTCTGTTATCATTTCAGCAAGCTAGCTAGCTATAATATAATGCAAATACAAAAAGACTGTTGACTTTCAACATAAAACACAGGTGAAAGGGTTTAAAAACGCAGCTTTCTTGATGGTCTGCGTTTTCAAAATGCAGATTTCTGAACTCTAACGCGACGCCTATCCTGGTGCTCAGGCCAGGCATCTGTGCGCACTCAAGCGTGCGCGTTCACACAATAGTGACAAGACAGAGAAACCAGACAGACATGCTCCAAATGAAAGACATTGAAGAAATGGACATAAAACGGGTCAATATAATTCAATAAAACATAACTTCAATATCACTGCACAGTTTGTGAGCTCCCCAAACAATGTGACATGTCCACTATGAGAATGAGAACTGTATGCAGTATTAATAAATTGAATGAACAGAAATTATTGTAAACAAACATTCTAGATTAATGAGGAAATGGCAATGATTAACGGCAGCCTACATTTACTAGTGGTTATACTTTTGATACACTATACAGTGCACCTTGAAAGTATGTGAACCCTACAGGGCTGGTCATTATTTTGCTATAAAATATGAAAATAAACATAAAATCCTTATCTAAACCCCAATTCGGAATAAAAGACATTTCAAGTAAATGACAGAAACAAAAAATATATATATTTTAATTGTTTATTTAACAAAAGTGGTTTATTTAACAGAAAGTCAGATTTGATGTGTGCAAAAATATGTGAACTCCTTCAGTCAATAGCTTGTGGCACCTCCATTAGCAGCGATAACTTGGACTAAATGTTTCCTATAGCCAGTAATCAGTCTCTGACATCTGTTTTGAGGGATTTTTGCTCACTCCTCCTTACCGAACTCAGCCAATTGAGTGAGGTTTGAGGGGTGTCTGGCATGAACTGCCCGCTTCAGGTCCTGCCACAGCATCTCCATTGGATTTAGGTCAGGACTTTGTCTTGGCCAATCCAAAACACAAATCTTCTTTCTCCTGAGCCATTCTTTGGTAGATTTGCTTGAATGCTTTGGGTCGTTGTCTTGTTGGAAGAACCATTTTCAGCCCAGCTTTAGCTCCTTGACTGATGGCCTTACGTTCTGTTCAAGAATCTCCTAGTATACCTCAGAATCATGGTTACCTTAATGATGTGGAGTCGTCCAGGTCCAGAGAAGGAAAAGCAGCCCCAGATCTTGACATTCTCACCACCATGCTTGACTGTTGGGATAAGGTTATTTTGGTTGTTGGCAGTGTTGGGTTTTCGCCAAACATAGCGGTCTTGATTGTGACCAAAAAGGTCAATTTTGGACTCATCGGTCCAGAGAATGGACTTACAGAAACCTTCAGGTTTGTCCAGGTGGTCTCTGGCAAAGTTAAGACGGGCAGCTCGGTTCTTCCTAGCAACCCTCCCATGAATGGCATTTCGATTCAGTTTTCTTATTATTGATGAAGCATGCACAGTTACCTGAGATGCAGCAAGGGAGGTCTGCAAATCTCTAGATGTTATGTTTGGGTTGGCTTTTACCTGATTTATTATTGTTCTTGTGGCTCTTGGGGATATTTTGGAAGGGCGTCCACTTCTAGGCCGAGTTGCTGTCATGTTAAATGCTCTTCATTTGTAAATTATTTGCCTCACACTGGACTGATGGAGCTCAAATCTTTTTGAGATGATTTTATAGCCTTCCCCAGACTGATGTGCTCTCACTACCCTTGTCCTCTGAGATCTCCTTTCCTCTCGACATGGTGTCCTTTGCATTCACCTGGATGGGTAACACCAAACTGACCAGGTTTCTTATCTCTATTTCGTAGCTAATTACGTACCCACCTGATTCTACTTACCTACTTGATTTAACCAATGCAACTATGTTTTGCACCTCCACCAATTCCTTTTTAATTTAGCTTTTCTACTACACGCATGATTTCCTCTACACCAACATATGGTATTGGTAAATACAAACCTGTTATGTCAGATCAAAAAGACTGGTTCTGATTAAATAAAGATTTCATGGTAAAAACTGAAAAAATCTGTAATTGCACAAGGGGTTCACATACTTTCAAGCAGCACTATATATACAAAAGTATGTGGACACCCTTCAAATTAGTGGATTCAGCTATTTCAGCCACACCCGTTGCTGACAGGTGTATAACATCGAGCACACAGCCATGTGATCTCCATAGACAAACATTGACAGTAGAATGGCCTTACAGAAGAGCTCAATGACTTCCAACGTGGCACCGTCATACGATGCCTCCTTTCCAACAAGTCAGTTCGTCAAATGTCTGCCCTGCTAGCTACCCCGGTCAACAGTAAGTGCTGTTATTGTGAAGTGTAAACGTTTATGAGCAACAACGGCTCAGCCGCAAAGTGGTAGGCATCACAAGTTCACAGAACGGGACTGCCGAGTGCTGAAGTGCGTACAATTTTTTGTCCTCAGTTGCAATACTCACTACCAAGTTCCAAACTGCCTCTGGAAGCAACATCAGCACAAGAACTGTTTGTCGGGAGCTTCATGAAATGGGTTTGAACGCGGCACTCATAAAATACAAAGGAGAACTTTAGTTTAATTGTCCCGATGCGATACCATGGGCATATAACTACGTTGTATGATTTATGAACTGCAAGGATATATGAGATAAACTTTATTCAGTCAGTTCGACACCATTTATAAACTTGTCAAGCTTGCTGTTCGTCAATCAACGTAGAGTAAGCCTATGTGCCAGCACTTTGTGGCTGCATATGAAACACGCGAAAGACAATAAATGTGCCAGAAAACAATAGGCTAAGTGGATTTCGACTCATCGTTACCACATTATATGGGATGTGCAAATTGACAGACATAGACGAAGGAGCATCATGCGCTCTCCCTCCATGTAAAGAAATGTGACTGCAACCATAGCGTACAGAATACACACACAGGTACCGGACAGACAGCAGACTGTCAAACTAGCAGTGTTTCCCTGTCATCGCTGACTTTGTGACTGACAGGTGCCTGCCCTATCAATAGATAGCTAGCTAGAAGATGCATATCGTTCATTATAGAGGGAGAGGGCTCGGCTGACTTTTTTTCTGACTTACGAGTTGTAAAAAAGTAGCCTAGTTAATTTAAATGGGAAAAGTACTCGGCTGAAAATTAGTGCGTAACCAATCAGCTTTATAGCCGAACCCCGGCGCTAGTGAAAAACACTGCAAATCGGCTACGGAGAGCAAGAACACACAGTCGTCTGGAACAGCTGGTGCTCTCATGCATGGCTCAGTGTTGCTTGTCTCAAAGCGAGCATAGAAGGCATTTAGCTTGTCTGGTAGGCTCGCTTCGCTGGGCAGCTCGCGGCTGGATTTCCCTTTGTAATCCATGATAGACAAAACGGTGATAGATAAAAGGGTGAAACGAGGCTACAGCAATGACCCATGGATTTAAACTAAACCACCTCCAGGCCCCCACGAAACATCTGGAGGAGGGAGCTACAACCAGACACCATGGAGTGGAACTAGGGTTGCAAAATTCCAGGAACGTTCAATAACTTTCATGGTTTTCCCAAAATCCCGGTTGGAGGATTCCCGGATTCTGGAGGGAATAAGCAGGAAATCCTGAATCCTCCAACCAATATTTCTTAAAAAACAGGGAAGTTATTGAAAGTTCCCGGAAATTTGCAATCCTAGATGGAAAGAGATTTAGATGACTGCCCAGAACAGAGCGCAATGAAGAGGAGTCGTCCATGTAAGTCAGTACTGCATTACCATACCTCATTAACAGGGGCCTGAGGTGAGAAAAAAGAGATATGGGATCTGAATGCATCAAACATATTATGTCATCACACAGTGTCTAAGAGAGGTGGTGCTACTACCTCAACTAAGGAACTGGGACACAACAAAAAAAAAGGAAAGAAAAAAAAGGAAAAAGAAAGCTAAAGAATGGAGAGAGAGAGAATTAACTGAACCAATTGTGTTCAAGTATGCGGAGGTGTTCCCCCTCATCTCGGCCCTTCAAAGGCTCTCTCAGGTACCGGTGGAGCGGAGTCACACAGACGCAGGCACAAATCAAGAACAATGGCTTCTGCCACGAGGCTAACTGAGCTTTAAAGTCAGGCGGGAGGACGAACGGCTTAAGGAAGGTGATGAATTGACCTCCGTCACTAGAGGAGAGAGAGAGAGGAAGGGAGGGGGAAGGGGGGAGGGAGAGAAGGAGTGGGTGTAGTTCTCACTCCTGTGGATCAGAGACTTTACAGTATGAAAGGATGCAGTAGAGGAGAGGAGTAGAGTGGAGGAGAGGACAGGAAGGAGCAGGATAGAGTCTGGAGGAGGGTAAAACTGACCACCTCAGGCACTATTCTCTCTACTGAAAGTGTCTATTCAGAGAAGCAGCCTGAAAGGACATTTCCCTTGAATTTGACAAAGCAGTAGTGGGGGAAATATTTGACAAATAGTCTAAAATGGGAGCTTTAATTTACAAAGTGAAAAGAGCATATTAAAGATTGGCAGCATCTGCCAAACACTAGGGTGCTCAGTCTAAGGAGAACGAGTCTAAGGAGAATGGAGCAGAGCTGTGGATTTAGCATTATATTCAGACACGAGCTGCTACAGCCAACTGCAATAATGAACATATTCTATACTCACCTAGTTAGTACTGAGAGGAGAAAACCTATTTCAAGGACCTTACAAGCAGAGTGATGTGAAGTATGTAATTGTGTAGTATCCAGACACTCGAATGCAGGACAGGGTGCATTTTGAGCGTTCCTGTAGTTCCCCTTGCTTTAACTCAAGCTATAATAACATTATATTAATTTCATGAGTCACTTAAACTTGGCTCACGTTGTAGAACAATTCTCTGCCCCTTTTTCATAAATAATAGGAGATCTGTCTGAATTTGAGCCAATTATGAGCATGCTCCTGACTTTCCTCATGTGGTTGAAGAGGTCTGGAGGCCCACAGATGCTTTCCACTTTTCATTAAGCTCCAGTCAAAAGCCCATCATTTTAGTAAAACACTGAGAAGCAGCAGCTATCTCCTCCATCAGCCCAAGCCACAGAAAAACAATATTGATGATTAATAGTGAAGGGCCGATGTGGCAGTAGACGGCGTGATTACACTGCAGAGGAGCGAGGATCAGCAATGAGAAGAAAACACACAACCATTAAATTGACGGGAGAAACTGCCACACAAAACTAAGGCTGGGCTACAGACAATCAACATCCCAGCTAAACGAGGTCACAGAACAAAACAAATTAATATAGTAGTGGAACAGGTGGCTGGTGCTCTCAAGACCAATGTGACAAACCACAGAGGCAGGGCCACAACAAGCCCAATCACTGGCTGATGTCTTCTTTGATTGATTTTACAAACCCTTTTTTTAAGTAGCTATAAAAGCCAGATTAATAATACAAATGAAAGAGGCTGCATCCCATATAGCTGTTCCCCAAACCACTAGCAGACCTCATAGTTGATGGATAAGATAGTTAGTCGGCCGCTTGGTTTGACTGTGGGTACAGCCTGCTTTGTGACAGATTACAGACTCCATACTACAGATTTCTCTCTCCCCGGACTGAGACAAGTTAATGGATTTTATTTGGCAGATGACAAATGGTTCCCCAAAGTGGGTGAAAAACTAAATAGGGCCTATATTTAATCTCCACTGCTGGCTTGACCAGGTAAGGCCTTCTGACTCTGGCAGCAGACTCTGGTAACATTAAATATGTTGAGTTTTTATGGCCTGTTAAAACCAGGTCACACTAATCACTTGAACTCAAATTACCTTTCACTTTCTCAAACCTAAAGGAAACACGACGCAACAATGAAAAATCAAAGCAGGAGGTGACTGAAAATGTTGTTGTGTTGTTTGATGCAAGAAACATTATTATTCCCCTACCATTATTACAGAGAATCAGACAAATTACGCTTCCATCTGACTATTCGCTACTTAGCTTATTCGCTACTTAGCCTGTCTCAAACACTGCCCCTTTAAGACAAAAAAAAGATGTTTACCTGACTCGCTTTTCAACTATGTCTAAAAATGTAGACGTTTTGTGCTCTTGTAGGAGGCAATCACTCCCCCATTGCTGACTGCAAATTATTTTTAACTGGGCTAATAACTCACTAACTAGCACAGGATATGAACAAATGTGCACTCGTGGCTGCATGCAGCTCTCGTTTTGATCTCAAAACAAGCGCATCTACTCACGACCGCTCATGCTTTAAACAGTCCAGTTCAAAGTGAATGGCACAGAACCATATTTGGCAATGGTCTATTTGCATTTACTGTAGGCCTACTGCAGCTCTGATTGGTTATGCCGTACTGGTCTGTGTAGAGTATAGGCTGAGTAGTGCATGTCAATGCAATAGAATCCTACTCCGATACGTCCTGCCTACAACATCTCTTGCATAGTTTGTTTTGTTATGTTGCATTGAAAGTTGCTAATATTGTGTTGATTCAATTACAATTCCCATAGTAGCACTGCAGTGTTTAAATAGGTACAATAAGCATAGACACAGTACATAACCGGGCCAAAGTGGCCAGGCAGCCAGGCAAGCCACTGCCATAGCCATACTGAATAATTTAATCTCTGTTGACACAGTTCCTAATTGAGCTGGATGCCTAATTAAGGAATGGAGACACTCTGGATGAATTAAACACATTTTCCAGATTTTGCTGCAGAGAGCCAGGGACAGCCAGGTGGGGGAGTTAGCCAGGGGAGCAGAACTCCACTGAGCCCAGAGAGCAGAGAGAACCCACTCCCCTGAAAGATATATCACAGCCGCAGTCGCCAAATAAAAACAGACACTGCTGATAGAGCCAGGATTACTCTGTGGGAGCTCACATAGCACTTCCCCCAATTCACCTTGTAACACCCCTGCCATCGTCTCCCTTTCAACACTGTTTATTTCTGTTTCATTCTGTCTTTTGTCATTGTTCCCCTCTCTATCCAATCAGCTGTTCTTCTCCTATTTTTCACACTGTCTATGTCTCATATGAGCAGCACAGCGGGTACAGAGAAAATAAATGTGAGTTAGAAAAAGAGAGTACAAAGTACACTGTGATAATCTTTTCCCCATGTCTGAACTTTGGCTGCGGTATGGTTGCAGGTAGCAGTACTGAGGGCTGTGTAGGGAGCTATGACAGGGAAGGGAGTAGGAGACACACAGGGATGGAGGGAAGAGACGCTGGTGAAAGTCAGCCGCCGTCTGACATGGCGCTGATAAGGGAAAGGTGCTCTCCCCAGGAGGAGGAGGGGGGAGGGATTTCCCGAAAGCAGAAGGCTTCGGAATGCAGCCAGCTTTAGGCAGAGTGTAGGGAGGGTTTGTGGTTAGCAATGAGATTACTGCCGCCACTGGAAGAGGGTTTCAATTTCAAATGATCCCCCCCTTTCTGTCCTCACCTCTGAGATGAAAGGCAGCTCAGCTCACCTTCACCTAGCCCAACCTCCAGTCCATACCGCCAGACAGTAAAAAAGTTCAGCCCTCTCAACCTGATTGGCTTACAGCCCTGTCAATTGCCCTTCACACCTCTGTTCATCCAACCAATCAGGGCGATTGTATGCGATGCAGGATACCGCCACCCCTCACCTTTAGTTAGTGCGTGGCATCTGCCGTCTTGAGAAGAAGGAAGTGATGTGTTGCTGAAGGACTTTTGACATGCTGTTCCTTACTGAAGTGTGTGCGTCCAGCGAATATAACCATACAATCATATAAAACATTTTCAAATGGAAACAGCTGCGTCTGTGTGTCTGTGTCTGGTGGTGACCATCAAGAGTACAGTGATGGGCCTCAACATCATGTTCTAACCAGACAGCACTATAGTGGGCAGAACCTAACCAATCAGCATTGAGTATATAGCGGGTGAGGGCATTCACAGCCGACCACTCAGACCAGCTCCAGCTAGCCGTTTTTACATGGTCTTTCGTATAGCCGGATTCTGACCTGCTATAGTTGAGATATTGAGGTGCCCTGAAGAATAGTCTATGCGTCTTGCCAAGAGACGCCTGTCACTACCTACCTCAGACCAGACCGCCACACGAAGCCGTCATGAACCTGAGGAAGAGGAGCTGCGAGGGCCTATACACCTCTCTCATCTAAGAGACTACCAGCCCTGCTCCAGGCCCCGTCTGTGGTCATGGAGTGACCACACCCTCTCCAGTTGGGAGTTGCAGAGGAAATATGAGGACCTGGGTCATGAGCAGGAAGAGCTCAGGAGGGCATACTCTAGGCCCTCCCAGCCTGAGTCACCGCCGCTACTCTCCTGACTGTCACCACTCTAGGCAACCCGGGCTAGAGCCATCGTCACTGTCGCGCCACCACAGCCGATACTCCCCTAGCTGGCCTGGCTACTCCCCTGAGAGACACTACTCCAGGCCTCCCCGGGCCCCGCTATTCACCAGATCGTGGCTCCAGGACCTCCCCGGCTGGAACCTACGTCGCATCTCCCCCGACCGACGTCCCGGTAGGCCACCCCGGCCTGAGCCACCAGATCGCCGGGTCCGCTTCCGCTGTCCAGAGTGGCCCAGCTCCCCATCAGCTCAAGACAACTCCAGAGTTCACAGTCCCCCACACCAAGGTCTGCACCCCCATCAGCCAGAGCCTCAACTAGCCATAGTTAAGGAGACTCCCGCTCCAAATCGTACTCGCCGTCGTGGAGTCGTCCTCTCCTCCCAGTGGGGATCCCCTGCTATTCGAGATAGACGCTCTGGTCCCTGAGGTTTGACTGTCTGCTACTCTGGAACCTTCAGCCACAAACATTCCGCCTGCTCTCCCTCAGGAGCCCCTCCCTGCTCCTGGCCCAGAGCCCCGCAGTGGATTATTCGCCCGCTCCTAGGATGGAGCCACAGCCTGCAGCTACTGCAGAGGTCAAGTACAGCCCAGACGTTGGTGCCCCTCCAATCACAGCCTGGTGGAATTAGCCCCTTCTGGTCTTTCAAATTCAGCCTGCGGTCACAAGGACTCAGCCCGCTCCTGCTGGCCCGTCCCCGTCAGCCCCTGCCTGGTGAGTTCCCTTCCTTCCCGGTAGGGTCAGTGTTCTCTTCCCTCCAGGTAGGGTCAGAGTTCCCTTCAGGGTCAGAGTATCCTGTTTTCTGCTCTGCCAGGTCCAAAGTATCCTACCCAGCTAGGTCCCACTTTTGCCTCGCCATCAGGTCTGCAGTCTCCTGCCCTGCAGGGATAGAAGCCCTCTGCCTTAGTTGGTATGCAGTTACCCAGCCCGGTTGGAGCCCCCTGCCCTGATAGGTCCTAAGTTAGCTGCCCCATATGCAGGTATGCAGTCTCCTGCCCTGCTTGGATTGCAGGCCCATGCTTTATTGGATATGCAGCGTCCTAGCCTGCCAGGCTTAGAGCCCCCTGCCCTTTCAGGCTCTAAGTTAAGTGCCCTGTTTGTAGGTCTGCAGTCTCCTGCTCTGCTCTGCTCAGATCGCAGCCCCCTGCCTTAGTTGGTAGGCAGTTGCCTATCCTGCCAGGTCCTTTGTAGCTCAGTTGTAGCTCCTCTGCCCTCAGTTGATGCATAGCCCCCAGCCTCAGTCGGTAAGCAGTCAGCTCTCTTAGTGCTTCACGTCAAACTTCTCGGCCTAGTTCTAGGCCCTGGGTCTCCCGTCCAGCTAGGCTCTGAGTTATCTGCTCCTCTAGGTGTGCAGTCCCTGCTTCTAGCCAGTTCGCAGCCCCCAGCCTTAGCCAGTGACCTATACTAGCGCTAGGCAATACGTTTCCTGCTCAGTTAGGTTTGCAGCCTCCCACTATACTATATAATGTATGTATTATGTATATGTATATGTATATTATTATTATATTATGTATGTATGTATGTATGTATGTATGTATGTATGTATGTATGTATGTATGTATGTATGTATGTATGTATGTAACCTTGTCTGGTCCATTCAATGCTCTGCCCATCTGCCCTGCCTGTTATGTCAGATAGGACTAGGCCCTTTCAGGACTAAGCTCCCCATTGAGGACTTTTAAGATGTGTATCCAGGGGCGGCAGTAAAATGGCCGGCCCTCTCAACCTTGATTGGCCTGCAGCCCTGTCAATCACCCATTCATACCTCTGTTCATCCAACCAATCAGGGCGCTTGGATGCGCTGCAGGACACCACATCCCTTCACATTTAGTTAGTGCCCGGCAAGTATTGTGTTACTGACAGACTTTTTACATGCTGTTCCTTACTGAAGTGTGTGCGTCCAGTGAATATAAGCACACAATCATATAAAACATCTTCAAATGGAAACATCTTTGTCTCTGTGTGTGTGTGTGTGGTGACTATCAAGAGTACAGTGATGGGCCTCAATATCATGTTCTAACCAGACAGCACTATAGTGGGCAGAACCAAACCAATCAGTATTAAGTATATAGCGGGTGAGGGCATATCCAGCTGACCGCTCCGACCAGCTCCAGCTAGCCGTTTTTACACAAACTCACCCAGAGTACACAGAGAACCAAGGAGTAAATACCTTCAACATCCTCGTTAAAGACTAATGGCGGGATTTAATCTGACACAGGTTAACAACCTGCGCAGTGAGACCCTTTTAAAGGCACATTTCCTCTAAGTTCAATCATGTGCAGGGAACGCGCTGGGATCAGTAAATTAATTTAACCAGGTGGCGAAGACCAATCATTCAAAAAGCATGGGTGCTTTAAAATAAAAGTTTGAAAGGCATAGTCTCATGCACTTTTTTATATAATTCCCCTGCCTTTAAAGTTTGTTTTATAATGTTATCAGCTCGAGCATCGTACGTGCCAGTGCTACAAATAAACCACTTTAAGCACTTAGCCAGCAAATTGATTAATATATTGTTTCTCTGTCTGTTACTGCTCACCCTTGATATCTTTTGTTTTACATTTACATTTTAGTCATTTAGCAGACGCTCTTATCCAAAGCGACTTACATGAGCAATTAGGGTTAAGTGCCTTGCTCAAGGGCACATCGACAGATTTTTCATCTAGTCGGCTCGGGGATTAGAACCAGCGACCTTTCGGTTACTGGCACAACGCTCTTAACCACTAAGCTACCTGCCGCTCTTTACAAAGTACTTACGTCTCCCTCCCACCTGAGCCCATTAACAATTACCAGCCAACTGCTTTTTCACTAATGAACAGTATTCTCTTTAACAGCTTTCAAATGTCACACAATCGAATACATGTCCACAGAGGACATGTCCACCAAGAGATGAGCCATGTAAAATGCAGACTGAGTTTCAAGTACCTTTTAATACTTTATACACGTATCGCTGCACTGTTAATGTGTTGGGTCGTGGCTAGATTCGTGAGCACTAGAAAAGTACCAGTGAGAAAGTAAAAAATACATATAAATGACTCTCTCTGTTGAATAATGGAGAAGTACCTGACATCCATCCATTGTGTAATAAAACCAGGGGCTTGATGAAGAAAAGGAAGCACGGCTGCATGGCTAAATGCTTTGCTTGGCCCTGGGTTAATTCACAGGCTTAGGTTGGTTATACTTAAAAACCAAGGTCCTCTCATTAAAAAAAAAAAAAAGAGTGAGAGAGACAGAGAGAGACAGAAAAATTGTGAGAGAAAGAGAGAGACGGGTTGTTGAGGAGGGTAGTGCTGCGCACCTTGGCCTGAATCAAGGAGCTGAACAGGCAGGTGCCATTCATTGAGAACACCACACCAAAGGCAACCTGGTGAGCAAAACAAATCTTTCAAACAGCCTTGACAAGCCTTTTGTTAAGTAGAATCGGCTTGGTTTATGATAAGCGGACTGCTTAAACCGCCTCCTTTTTCCCCAGTAACCCCAGAGCGTACGCATGAGTCAAGGGCAGGCAGGCCTTTTGTTATCTGGACAGCATGAGAGGCACACACAATTGATGATCTCTGATCTCAAACATGAAAGCCTAAGAGTCACGCCTTCAAATGCTTTAGAGCATTTTAAAAAGCAACCTGGACAGCATTTCAGTGAATGAAAGGCAATATTGACTAAAGATCAATCACATCCCGAGAAGGTATATAATTAATTCAAGCAAAATGGTATTAAACGCACACTGTGCTCAGGGAGAGGGAAAAGGGAGGCAGAGGGAAAAGGGAGGCAGAGGATCACTGAATGACTGACTGACTAATAACTCTACACAGACTCCCGGTGATGACAACAATGCAATACGAGGTGATACATCACTACGTCATCAGAGTGCGCAGCTGAACACTGTATACTAGAAACACTCGGTTTGTTATTTTAACTAAAACATGACCAATCTTTATTAAACATAAATACCAAACTTGTTTTTGCATGGATTCCGTGACACAGTTAGCTTTTAACAGCTATGACCGGTATTTCTTGTCCCGGAATCCCACTTAACTGACAGGTTAAAGAATGCTTGAAAGAACCGCTAACTTGGCTAAGCTGCTAACTTTAGCGATTAAGCTAACGAAGTTAGTCCCAGATCAGTTTTTCAATGGAGCCCTCTTTGTCTGGAGAAGTAAATGAACGGTTCCAGCGCTATATCTACTACGCTTTGTTTCGGGACAAACTGGATCACTCAGAGTTCCAATGCGGCAATTGTTTGCTTGCCGAGGATTATAGACTTGAGGTGGCTTCCTTGATCACGCAGGTCCCCAGCATACGTAAGAAACTGAGGCCCGGAGCGGATACAAACAACGAATAGTCGACGCCCTGGAGCCTGACCTTCCTGCACCTTCGTCGCTTTGGATACTGGTGTCTGCGGCCGCTATGCCTACTCCTACTTCTTCCCTACGAGTTCAAAGTCGACGTCGGCAACCTTCCGTCCCTGCTCTGGATCGAGCAGGGCTTCTCCATCTGTCGGAGGCCTGCACCATCCTGTGAAGCGTGGGAGTGGGCGGATTTCCTCGTCCTTCTCACCAGCCATGATTTTGGGCAGCTCCATGGTAAGAAATGTGACTGTTCCAGGTGCAAAAACAATGTCCTATCCCGGAGCTCGAGTAAATTACATTATTAAGCTGCTCCCGAATGTACTATGCCAGAACATGGACATTGATTCTATTGCAGTCCATGTGGGTTATAATGACATTATGAAGAGCAGCTCTGAACAGTTGAAACTGGATTTCAAAGAGCTGATTGACTCTCTGCTAGACACTAATAAAAGACCCATCATATCTGGCCCTGTGCCCTCTCTGAATTGTGGCATTGAACGCTTTAGCAGGATTATTTCTCTTCACAACTGGCTACGTGATTATTGCAGCTCAATGTGTGTAACTTTTGTGGACAATTTCGATACCTTTTGGAAACAAAACACGTTTTATAAGGAGGATGGGATCCACCCAAATCATTCCTTTCATAGCATAATCTGTTACCAGCAAGTAAATAATATCATGAACCTTGTTTCTTAAGGTACATACAGTACCAGTCAAAAGTTTGGACACACTATTCATTCAAGGGTGTTTCTTTATTTTTACTATTTTCTACATTGTAGAATAATAGTGAAGACATAAACTGTGAAATAACACATATGGAATCATGTAGTAACCCAAAAAGTGTTAAACAAATCAAATTATATTTTATATTTGAGATTCTTCAAAGTAGCCACCATTTGCCTTGATGACACCTTTGCACAATCTTGGCGTTATCTCAATGAGCTTCATGAGGTAGTCACCTGGAATACATTTCAATTAACAGGTGAGCCTTGTTAAACGTTAATTTGTGGAATATCTTTCCTTCTAAATGCGTTTGAGCCAATCAGTTGTGTGGACAAGGTAGGGGTGGTATACAGAAGATAGACCTATTTGGTAAAAGACCAAGTCCATATTATGGTAAGAACAGTTCAAATAAGCAAAGAGAAACGACAGTCCATCATTACTTTAAGACAGGAAGGTCAGTCAATACAGAACATTTCAAGAACTTTGAATGTTTCTTCAAGTGCAGTCACAAAAAACATCAAGCGGTATGATGAATCTGGCTCTCATGAGGACCGCCACAGGAAAGGAAGACCCAGAGTTACCTCTGCTGCAGAGGATAACTTCATTAGAGTTACCAGCCTCAGAAATTGCAGCCCAAATAAATGCTTCACAGAGTTCAAGTAACAGACACATCTCAACATCAACTGTTCAGAGGAGACTGCATGAATCAAGCCTTCATGGTCGAATTGCTGCCTATAAACCACTACTAAAGGACACCAATAAGAAGAAGAGACTTGTTTGGGCCCAGAAACACAAGCAATGGACATTAGACCGGTGGAAATCTGTCCATTGGTCTGATGAGTCCAAATTTGAGATTTTTGGTTCCAACCGTTGTTTCTTTGTGAGACGCAGAGTAGGTGAACGGATGATCTCCGCATGCGTGGTTCCCACCGTGAAGCATGGAGGAGGTGTGATGGAGTGGGGGTGCTTTGCTGGTGACACTGTGATTTATTTAGAATTCAAGGCACACTTAACCAGCATGGCTACCACAGCATTCTGCAGCGATATGCCATCCCATCTGGTTTGCGCTTATAATAATAATAATAATAATAATAATAATAATAATAATATGCCATTTAGCAGATGCTTTTATCCAAAGCGACTTATAGTCATGTGTGCATACATTTTTACGTATGGGTTATCCCGTGGATCGAACCCACTACCCTGGCGTTACAAGCACCATGCTCTATCAATTGAGCTACAGAGGACCACCCATACAGTGGGGAAAAAAAGTATTCAGTCAGCCACCAATTGTGCAAGTTCTCCCACTTAAAAAGATGAGAGTGGCCTGTAATTTTCATCATAGATACATGTCAACTATGACAGACAAAATGAGGAAGAAAAATCCAGAAAATCACATTGTAGGATTTTTAATGAATTTATTAGCAAATTATGGTGGAAAATAAGTATTTGGTCAATAACAAAAGTTTCTCAATACTTTGTTATATACCCTTTCTTGGCAATGACACAGGTCAAACGTTTTCTGTAAGTCTTCACAAGGTTTTCACACACTGTTGCTGGTATTTTTGGCCCATTGCTCCATACATATCTCCTCTAGAGCAGTGATGTTTTGGGGCTGTCGCTGGGCAACACGGACTTTCAACTCCCTCCAAAGATTTTCTATGGGGTTGAGATCTGGAGACTGGCTAGGCCACTCCAGGACCTTGAAATGCTTCTTACGAAGCCACTCCTTCGTTGCCCGGGCGGTGTGTTTGGGATCATTGTCATGCTGAAAGACCCAGCCACGTTTCATCTTCAATGCCCTTGCTGATGGAAGGAGGTTTTCACTATAAATCTCACGATACATGGCCCCATTCATTCTTTCCTTTACACGGATCAGTCGTCCTGGTCCCTTTGCAGAAAAACAGCCCCAAAGCATGATGTTTCCACCCCCATGCTTCACAGTAGGTATGGTGTTCTTTGGATGCAACTCAGCATTCTTTGTCCTCCAAACACGACGAGTTGAGTTTTTACCAAAAAGTTATATTTTGGTTTCATCTGACCATATGACATTCTCCCAATCCTCTTCTGGATCATCCAAATGCACTCTAGCAAACTTCAGACGGGCCTGGACATGTACTGGCTTAAGCAGGGGGACACGTCTGGCACTGCAGGATTTGAGTCCCTGGCGGCGTAGTGTGTTACTGATGGTAGGCTTTGTTACTTTGGTCCCAGCTCTCTGCAGGTCATTCACTAGGTCCCCCCGTGTGGTTCTGGGATTTTTGCTCACCGTTCTTGTGATCATTTTGACCCCACGGGGTGAGATCTTGCGTGGAGCCCCAGATCGAGGGAGATTATCAGTGGTCTTGTATGTCTTCCATTTCCTAATAATTGCTCCCACAGTTGATTTCTTCAAACCAAGCTGCTTACCTATTGCAGATTCAGTCTTCCCAGCCTGGTGCAGGTCTACAATTTTGTTTCTGGTGTCCTTTGACAGCTCTTTGGTCTTGGCCATAGTGGAGTTTGGAGTGTGACTGTTTGAGGTTGTGGACAGGTGTCTTTTATACTGATAAGTTCAAACAGGTGCCATTAATACAGGTAACGAGTGGAGGACAGAGGAGCCTCTTAAAGAAGAAGTTACAGGTCTGTGAGAGCCAGAAATCTTGCTTGTTTGTAGGTGACCAAATACTTATTTTCCACCATAATTTGCAAATAAATTCATTAAAAATCCTACAATGTGATTTTCTGGATATTTTTTTCTCATTTTGTCTGTCATAGTTGACGTGTACCTATGATGAACATTTTAAGTGGGAGAACTTGCACAATTGGTGGCTGACTAAATACTTTTTTCCCCCACTGTATGTGGGAACTCTTTCAAGACTGTTGGAAAAGCATTCCAGGTGAAGCTGGTTGAGAGAATGCCAAGAGTGTGCAAAGCTGTCATCAAGGCAAAGGGTGGTTACTTTGAAGAATCTAAAATATAAAAATATATTTTGATTTGTTTAACACTTTTTTGGTTACTACATGATTCCATATGTGTTATTTCATAGTTGTGATGTCTTCACTATTATTCTACAATGTAGAAAACAGTAAAAATAAAGAAAAACCCTTGAGTATAAATAAAATAAAATAAAATAAAAAAATGAAGAAAATGCACTCACTAACTGTAAGACGCTCTGGATAAGAGCGTCTGCTAAATGACTAAAATGTAAAATGTACAAATTAATGAGTAGGTGTGTAGCTCAGTTGGTAGAGCATGGCGCTTGCAACGCCAGGGTTGTTAGTTCGTTTCCCATGGGGGGCCAGTATGAAAATGTATGCACTCACTAACTGTAAGTTGCTCTGGATAAGAGCGTCTGCTAAATGACTAAAATGTAAATGTAAATGTGTGTCCAAACTTTTGACTGGTACTGTATGTAGCTTAAGAAACAAGGTTCATGAAATTAATAACTTACTAGTAACAGATGACATTCATATTCTGACTGTCTATGAAACTCACTTAGACAATACCTTTGATGATATAGTGGTAGCAATACAAGGTTATAACATTTACAGAAAAGACAGAAATGCCAGTGGTGGAGGTGTTGCTGTTTATATTCAGAACCACATTCCTGTAAAGATTAGAGAGGATCTCATGTTAAATACTGTTGAAGTAATAAAGCCCATTCTTGTGGGAAGCTGCTATAGACCACCAAGTGCTAACAGTCAGTATATGGATAACATATGTGAAATGCTTGATAATGTATGTGATATCAACAGAGAGGTATATTTTCTGGGTGATTTAAATATTGACTGGCTTTCATGAAGCTGCTCACTCAAGAAAAAGCTTCAAACTGTAACCAGTGCCTGCAACCTGGTTCAGGTTATCAGTCAACCTACCAGGGTAGTTACAAACAGCACAGGAATGAAATCATCAACATGTATTGATCACATCTTTACTAATGCTGCAGAAACGTGATTGAAAGCAGTATCCAGATCCATCGGCTGTAGTGACCACAATATAGTAGCCATATCTAGGAAAACCAAAGTTCCAAAGGGTGGGCCTAATATAGCGTATAAGAGGTCATACAATAAATTTTGTAGTCATTCCTATGTTGTTGATGTAAAGACTATTTGTTGGTCTGTAATGAGGAGCAAACAGACGTTGTACTTGACACATTTATAAAATTGCTTATCCCAGTTACTAATAAGCATGCACCCATTAAGAAAATGACTGTAAAAACTGTTAAATCCCTGTGGATTGCCGAGGAATTGAAAAATGTTATGGTTGAGAGGGATGAGCCAAAAGGAATGGCAAATAAGTCTGGCTGCACAACCAATTGGCAAACGTACTGCAAATTGAAAAATCATGTGACTAAACTGAATAAAAAGAAGAAGAAACTACACTATGAAACAAAGATAAATGACATAAAGAATGATAGTAAAAAGCTTTGGAGCACCTTCAATTAAATTTGGGAAAAAAGGCAAACTCAGCTCCATCGTTCATTGAAAAAGATGGCTCATTCATCACAAAACTGACTGATATTGCCAACTACTTTAATTAGATTTTTTCTTCGCAAGATTAGCAAACCAAGTCATGATATGCCAGCAACAAACGCTGACACTACACATCCAAGTATATCTGAACAAATTATGAAAGACAAGAATTGCAATTTTGAATTCAGTAAAGTGAGTGTGGAAGAGCGGATGATATTGCCACTCCTATTTGTCATATCCTCAATTTAAGCCTACTAGAAAGTGTGTGCACTCAGGCCTGGTGGGAAGCAAAAGTCATTCCGCTACCCAAGAATAGTAAAGCTCCCTTTACTGGCTCAGATAGCCAACCAATCAGCCTGTCACCAACCCTTAGTAAAGTTTTGGGAAAAATTGTGTTTGACCAGATACAATGCTATTTTATAGTAAACAAATTGACAACAGACTTTCAGCATGCTTATAGGGAAAGACATACAACAAGCACAGCACTTAAACAAATGACTGATGATTGGCTGAGAGAAATTGATGATAAAAAGATTGTGGGGGCTGTTTTGTTAGACTTCAATGCGGCTTTTGACATTATCGATCATAGTTTGCTTCTGGAAAAACTTGTGTTATGGCTTTACACCCCCCTGCTATATTGTGGATAAAGAGTTACCTGTCTAACAAAACACAGAGGGTGTTCTTTAATGGAAGCCTCTCCAACATCATCCAGGTAGAATCAGGAATTCCCCAGGGCAGCTGTCTAGGCCCCTTATTTTTTTCAATCTTTACTAATGACATTACTTTGAGTAAAGCCAGTGTGTCCCAGTCAAAACAGTTCGCTGCTCTGGCACCCCAATGGTGGAACAAGCTCCCTCACGACGCCAGGACAGCGGAGTCACTCACCACCTTCCGGAGACATTTGAAACCCCACCTCTTTAAGGAATACCTGGGATAGGATAAAGTAATCATTCTACCCCCCCCTTACCCCAACCCCCCCACTTTACAAAAAAAAATTGTAAAGTGGTTATCCCACTGGCTATAGGGTGAATGCACCAATTTGTAAGTCGCTCTGGATAAGAGCGTCTGCTAAATGACGTAAATGTAAATGTAAATGTATGCGGATGACTCAACACTATACAACGTCAGCTACTAAAAAAAATGTATGCACGCATGACTGTAAGTCGCTTTGGATAAAAGCGTCTGCTAAATGGCATATTATTATTATTATATTATTACTACAGCGAGTGAAATCACTGCAACACTTAACAAAAAGCTGCAGTTAGTTTCAAAACGGGTGGCAAGGAATAAGTTAGTCCTAAATATGTCAAAAACTAAAAGCAATGCATTTGGGACAAATCATTCACTAAATCATTAACTAAATCTTGTAATAAATAATGTGGAAATTGAGCAAATTGAGGTGACTAAACTGCTTGGAGTAACCCTGGATTGTAAACTGTCATGGTCAAAACATATTGGTACAACAGTAGCTAAGATGGGGAGAAGTCTGTCCATAATAAATCTCTGCTCTACGTTCTTAACAGCACCATCAACAAGGCAGGTCCTACAGGTTCTAGTTTTGTCGCACCTGGACTACTGTTTAGTCGTGTGGTCAGGTGCCACAAAGAGGGACTTAGGAAAATTGCAATTGGCTCAGAACAGGGCAGCACGGCTGGCCCTTGGATGTACACAGAGAGCAAACATTAATAATATGCATGTCAATCTCTCCTGGCTCAAAGTGGAGGAGAAATTGACTTCATCACTACTTCTATTTGTGAGAGGTACTGA
This sequence comes from Coregonus clupeaformis, assembly GCF_020615455.1. Classification (NCBI taxonomy): domain Eukaryota; kingdom Metazoa; phylum Chordata; class Actinopteri; order Salmoniformes; family Salmonidae; genus Coregonus; species Coregonus clupeaformis. The sequence continues at coordinate 34,237,605 of NC_059206.1, read as the reverse complement.
CATGTTGAAATCACAGAGCTGTCTGTTTAAATGACTAGCACACAGCTCAGACACCCATGCATACCCCACAAGACAAGCCACCAGAGGTATCTTCACAGTCCAGAACAGACTATGGGAGGCGCACAGTACTACATAGAGCCATGACTACATGGAACTCTATTCTACATCAGTTAACTGATGCAAGCAGTATAATCAGATTTTAAAAAACAGATAAAAATACACCTTATGGAACAGCGGGGACTGTGAAGCAACACAAACATAGGCACAGACACATGCATACACACACATGATAACATACGCACTATCCACACACGTACCACATGGATTTTGTGATTGTAGATATGTGGTAGAAGAGTAGGGGCCTGAGGGCACACACTTAGTGTGTTGTGAAATCTGTTATGAATGTATTGTAATGTTTTTAAAATGGTATATCTGCCTTAATTTTGCCGGACCCCAGGAAGAGTAGCTGCTGCCAAAAATATCACATGCGCATACACACAATAATACCTCTGGCAGGCTGATTCCCTCTTTCTTCATGAAGTAATGCTTCTTGAACTCATAATAGGTGTTGTACTGGTTCCAGGACTGCAGAAAGTCAAACCTGTGTTGGAGATAGAAACACACAAGATGTACAGCCATTATATTGAACAAATAGTACATTGTGAGCCATCCTCCTTTATTCAGCAAAGAGAAGAGCAGAAATAGTCTGTTTCTGCTCTTTCTGCTTACCTCGGGTCATTCTTGACGCGGACGCTGGTCTCGAACTTGACACCGTTCCTAGCTACGTACTCAGCCAGCTTGTCAATAACCGGTTGGATGTCAGGGGGAGGGGGAATGATGGCCGGCGCTGCCACAGCAACTGGAGCCTGGGACCGCGAACTGATTGAAGCGGGAAAGATGAGTGAGTGGAGAGAGAGAGAGCGAGAGAGAGAAAGTTGTTTAGCAATGCATCACATTATGTGGGGAAAAATAGGTAGTATGAGGATTGAGAAAAAATATTTCCACTTCTCTCCAATAAGTGTCCACACCACACACCTGGTCTCTGGTATGACAGCAGCAGGTACAACAGGAGCAGGAGGGGTTGAGAGGCGGACTGGGACCTGGCTGGGAACTGGAGTTGGTGGTGGGATCATGGGAACTGTAGTTGGTGGTGGGATAATGGGAAATGTAGTCGGAGGAGCCGTGTAGATGAACCGTGTGGTTGGCTCAGGAGGTGGAGTGGTCCCTGGAGGAGGCGGGGCTCCAGAGTAAGAGGGCGTGGCCAGCATGCTGCCAGAGGGCAGGGAGCTGTAGTAAGCGTTGGCATCTATCCCTGGGGGAGGCGGAGCCAGGCAGTAGTTCCCATCAGGTAGCATGCAGTACCCATAATACATTGCTGCCATGTTAGCTGTGGAGAGGTCAGAGAGAGAGAGGATATGATCAATTTACATCTCACAATAGCTCACGGCTCAAAAAGGAATTCATGCCAATACTTCAATTGCATGTGTTTTTGCGTGCCTCCCTATTAACAAGCAGACGTGTAAGTCAGCACTGGATGAGACAGGCCTGCTTACTGTCTTAGAGTGTGTGTGTGCGCTGCAGTGCCGAGTGGGGTAACGTGTATATATATATATATACAGTGGGGAGAACAAGTATTTGATACACTGCCGATTTTGCAGGTTTTCCTACTTACAAAGCATGTAGAGGTCTGTAATTTTTATCAAAGGTACACTTCAACTGTGAGAGACGGAATCTAAAACAAAAATCCAGAAAATCACATTGTATGATTTTTAAGTAATTAATTTGCATTTTATTGCATGACATAAGTATTTGATCATCTATCAACCAGTAAGAATTCCGGCTCTCACAGACCTGTTCATTTTTCTTTAAGAAGCCCTCCTGTTCTCCACTCATTACCTGTATTAACTGCACCTGTTTGAACTCGTTACCTGTATAAAAGACACCTGTCCACACACTCAATCAAACAGACTCCAACCTCTCCACAATGGCCAAGACCAGAGAGCTGTGTAAGGACATCAGGGATAAAATTGTAGACCTGCACAAGGATGGGATGGGCTACAGGACAATAGGCAAGCAGCTTGGTGAGAAGGCAACAACTGTTGGCGCAATTATTAGAAAATGGAAGAAGTTCAAGATGACGGTCAATCACCCTCGGTCTGGGGCTCCATGCAAGATCTCACCTCGTGGGGCATCAATGATCATGAGGAAGGTGAGGGATCAGCCCAGAACTACACGGCAGGACCTGGTCAATGACCTGAAGAGAGCTGGGACCACAGTCTCAAAGAAAACCATTAGTAACACACTACGCCATCATGGATTAAAATCCTGCAGCGCACGCAAGGTCCCCCTGCTCAAGACAGCGCATGTCCAGGCCCGTCTGAAGTTTGCCAATGACCATCTGGATGACCCAGAGGAGGAATGGGAGACGGTCATGTGGTCTGATGAGACAAAAATAGAGCTTTTTGGTCTAAACTCCACTCGCCGTGTTTGGAGGAAGAAGAAGGATGAGTACAACCCCAAGAACACCATCCCAACCGTGAAGCATGGAGGTGGAAACTTCAGTCTTTGGGGATGCTTTTCTGCAAAGGGGACAGGACGACTGCACCGTATTGAGGGGAGGATGGATGGGGCCATGTATCGCAAGATCTTGGCCAACAACCTCCTTCCCTCAGTAAGAGCATTGAAGATGGGTCGTGGCTGGGTCTTCCAGCATGACAACAACCCGAAACACACAGCCAGGGCAACTAAGGACTGGCTCCGTAAGAAAGCTTCTCAAGGTCCTGGAGTGGCCTAGCCAGTCTCCAGATCTGAACCCAATAGAACATATTTGGAGGGAGCTGAAAGTCCGTATTGCCCAGAGACAGCCCCGAAACCTGAAGGATCTGGAGAAGGTCTGTATGGAGGAGTGGGCCAAAATCCCTGCTGCAGTGTGTGCAAACCTTGTCAAGACCTACAGGAAACGTATGATCTCTGTAATTGCAAACAAAGGTTTCTGTACCAAATATTAAGTTCTGCTTTTCTGATGTATCAAATACTTATGTCATGCAATAAAATGCAAATGAATTACTTAAAAATCATACAATGTGATTTTCTGGATTTTTGTTTTAGATTCCGTCTCTCACAGTTGAAGTGTACCTATGATAAAAATTACACACCTCTACATGCTTTGTAAGTAGGAAAACCTGCAAAATCGGCAGTGTATCAAATACTTGTTCTCCCCACTGTATGTGTATACAGTGGGGAAAAAAAGTATTTAGTCAGCCACCAATTGTGCAAGTTCTCCCACTTAAAAAGATGAGAGAGGCCTGTAATTTTCATCATAGGTACACGTCAACTATGACAGACAAAATGAGAAAAAAAAATCCAGAAAATCACATTGTAGGATTTTTAATTAATTTATTTGCAAATTATGGTGGAAAAAAAGTATTTGGTCAATAACAAAAGTTTCTCAATACTTTGTTATATACCCTTTGTTGGCAATGACACAGGTCAAATGTTTTCTGTAAGTCTTCACAAGGTTTTCACACAATGTTGCTGGTATTTTGGCCCATTCCTCCATGCAGATCTCCTCTAGAGCAGTGATGTTTTGGGGCTGTCGCTGGGCAACACAGACTTTCAACTCCCTCCAAAGATTTTCTATGGGGTTGAGATCTGGAGACTGGCTAGACCACTCCAGGACCTTGAAATGCTTCTTACGAAGCCACTCCTTCGTTGCCCGGGCGGTGTGTTTGGGATCATTGTCATGCTGAAAGACCCAGCCACGTTTCATCTTCAATGCCCTTGCTGATGGAAGGAGGTTTTCACTCAAAATCTCACGATACATGGCCCCATTCATTCTTTCCTTTACGGATCAGTCGTCCTGGTCCCTTTGCAGAAAAACAGCCCCAAAGCATGATGTTTCCAACCCCATGCTTCACAGTAGGTATGGTGTTCTTTGGATGCAATTCAGCATTCTTTGTCCTCCAAACACGACGAGTTGAGTTTTTACCAAAAAGTTCTATTTTGGTTTCATCTGACCATATGACATTCTCCCAATCCTCTTCTGGATCATCCAAATGCACTCTAGCAAACTTCAGACGGGCCTGGACATGTACTGGCTTAAGCTGGGGGACACGTCTCGCACTGCAGGATTTGAGTCCCTGGCGGCGTAGTGTGATACTGATGGTAGGCTTTGTTACTTTGGTCCCAGCTCTCTGCAGGTCATTCACTAGGTCCCCCCGTGTGGTTCTGGGATTTTTGCTCACCGTTCTTGTGATCATTTTGACCCCACGGGGTGAGATCTTGCGTGGAGCCCCAGATCGAGGGAGATTATCAGTGGTCTTGTATGTCTTCCATTTCCTAATAATTGCTCCCACAGTTGATTTCTTCAAACCCAGCTGCTTACCTATTGCAGATTCAGTCTTCCCAGCCTGGTGCAGGTCTACAATTTTGTTTCTGGTGTCCTTTAACAGCTCTTTGGTCTTGGCCATAGTGGAGTTTGGAGTGTGACTGTTTGAGGTTGTGGACAGGTGTCTTTTATACTGATAACAAGTTCAAACAGGTGCCATTAATACAGGTAACGAGTGGAGGACAGAGGAGCCTCTTAAAGAAGAAGTTACAGGTCTGTGAGAGCCAGAAATCTTGCTTGTTTGTAGGTGACCAAATACTTATTTTCCACCATAATTTGCAAATAAATTCATTAAAAATCCTACAATGTGATTTTCTGGATTTTTTTTCCTCAATTTGTCTGTCATAGTTGACGTGTACCTATGATGAAAATTACAGGCCTCTCTCATCTTTTTAAGTGGGAGAACTTGCACAATTGGTGACTGACTAAATACTTTTTTTCCCCACTGTATATATATATATATATATATATATATTTAGGTCTGACCTCATTGCTAATAGGATCTTAGCCTCGCTCACAGAGGACTCCTCGCTCAACTCCAAACTGATAGAAATTAAAATGTTTAATAATCTATTCCTGATTGCCGTCCAATTAATAAAATGTACTTTGTCAGTTGAGGATGGGGAAAAAATGGGGAACAAAAATAATAATTTCTTCCAGTCTTTTGTCCAACAAGAATAATTAGGATCAGCTTGTTGGAAATCATAATGCGTGTAAAAGCGGATATCAAAAACAATTAGCAAAGACTCATTTCCAAAGCCTATCATTACAATCACACTTCCCATTTCGGACTCAATCAAGCATATCAGCAGCTCAGAGAAAGTAATTTACAGCAGGAATAAGAAATCATACTTGCACACCGTCCGGTATCAACACAGTCAAGTTATGAATAAAACAACTGACGGATTAACTCATAAGTGTTCAGATTATATTTTCAAATATAATGGCGTTTTTCCTATTTTGTTGCATTACAACCTGTAATTTAAATGGATTTTTATTTGGATTTCATGTAATGGACATACACAAAATAGTCCAAATTGGTGAAGTGAAATGAAAAAAATTACTTGTTTCAAAAAATTATAAGAAATTAATTATGGAAAAGTGTGCGTGCATATGTATTCACCCCCTTTGCTATGAAGCCCCTAAATAAGATCTGGTGCAACCAATTACCTTCAGAAGTCACATAATTAGTTAAATAAAGTCCACTTGTGTGCAATCTAAGTGTCACATGATCTGTCACATGATCTCAGTATATATATATATATATATATATATATATATATATATCGCCTGTTCTGAAAGGCCCCAGAGACTGCAACACCACTAAGCAAGGGGCACCACCAAGCAAGCGGCACCATGAAGACCAAGGAGCTTTCCAAACAGGTCAGGGACAAAGTTGTGGAGAAGTACAGATCAGGGTTGGGTTATAAAAAAATATCAGAAACTTTGAACATCCCTTAAATCCATAATTAAAAACTGGAAAGAATATGGCACCACAACAAACCTGCCAAGAGTGGGCCACCCACCAAAACTCACAGACCAGGCAAGGAGGGCATTAATCAGAGAGGCAACAAAGAGACAAAAGATAACCCTGAAGGAGCTGCAAAGCTCCACAGCGGAGATTAGAGTATCTGTCCATAGGACCACTTTAAGCGGTACACTCCACAGAGCTGTGCTTAATGGAAGAGTGGCCAGAAAAAAGCCATTGCAAACATATGGAAGAAGGCACACTGGTCAGATGAGACTAAAATTGAGCTTTTTGGCCATCAAGGAAAACGCTATGTCTGGCGCAAACCCAACACCTCTCATCACCCCAAGAACACCATCCCCACAGTGAAGAATGGTGGTGGCAGCATCATGCTGTGGGGATGTTTTTCCATCGGCAGGGACAGGGAAACTGGTCAGAATTGAACGAATGATGGATGGCGATAAATACAGGGAAACCTGTTTCAGTCTTCCAGAGATTTGAGACTGGGACGGAGGTTCACCTTCCAGCAGGACAATGACCCTAAGCATATTGCTGAAGCAACACTCGAGTGGTTTAAGGGGAAACATTTAAATGTCTTGGAATGGCCTAGTCAAAGCCCAGACCTCAATCCAATTGAGAATCTGTGGTATGACTTAAAGATTGCTGTACACCAGCGGAACCCATCCAACTTGAAGGAGCTGGAGCAGTTTTGCCTTGAAGAATGGGCAAAAACCCCAGAGATGTGCCAAGCTTATAGAGACATACCCCAAGATACTTGCAGCTGTAATTACTGCAAAAGGTGGCTCTACAAAGTATTGACTTTGGGGGGAGGGGGTGAATAGTTCTTGTTTGTTTCACAATTTTTTTTTCATTTTGCATCTTCAAAGTGGTAGGCATGTTGTGTAAATCAAATGATACAAACCCCCAAAAAATCCATTTTAATTCCAGGTTATAAGGCAAAAAAATAGGAAAAATGCTAAGGGGGGTGCCTTGTAAGCCACTGTAAAGGTTGCCTGACGACTCAAACTGAATTATTCCGCTGATCTATCGTTCGCTACATACTTCAGTCTGAGACTGCAATCATTGAAGTCATTTGTGGTGTCAAAATGAAGGGTTTTGTACAAAATATCGTCATCAGCAATTGGATATTCTCTAACCAGTATCAAAGCCAATGACACATTTTCAAAATGCTGCTTTATCAACGAGTGTTCTGGCTCTGGCCCAACCCATTAGTTTCTGGGACCAATCAGACGGTCTAGAATGAATTTCCATTCTAGAAACTTTCAGGTTGGTACTCAGATCCAGACTCATTGCGGAGAAGAAACTAACATCCGTGGGCAAGGAGTTTGGGTAGCCAGGGAAATATAAAGGTGTGGTACATCACCGTGCAATGGTGCAAGTCAAAGGGTTCCTTGTGCAATTCAAAGTTCGGTTCATACTCTTACTGTGGGTAGGAAATTGGGAAATGCTAATTGTGTGAGTGTCAAACTTACTGTGTGTGCGATGACAATTTGCTATTTTTAGGTGTAATAATTTATTCCTAGGGAGGTGCTAGCCAGGTTCGTTCTGACAACCTTGAGCTGGCAAATTTGCACTCACAACAGCTACCAGACTGTATAAACAGATTCTGTCAGCTCATTGCCAATGGCAACAGCAGCAAGAGGGGGGAGAGGGGTGTTTGTCATGATTTGTGGGTGTGGTGGTCAGTGCGAGGTTGCTCAAAATGGCACCTTCATCTTAAATGGTCCCCTCACAGACTTCTTTCTCGACAGCTCAGAATCAAAACCATAACGAGATCGTATTAAGTTGAGTAACCGTATTAAGTTGAGTTTTCACATTCCGTTTGATATGGCTAGCCATCAGATTAATAATCACCTTAAATGCCATTTTTGGCAAAAAGGCGAATTCAGCACCATCCTTCATTAAATTAGATGGCTAATTAATCACAAAACCCTCTGATATTGCAAACTACTTTAATGACTTTTTCATTGGCAAGATTAGCAAAAAAAACTCTGAACCTTCATATCCATGCATAACTGACCAAATTATGAAAGACAAGCACCATCATTTTTTATTCACTAAACTGAGTGGGGAAGAGGTAAAAAAAATATTGTTGTCTATCAACAATGACAAACCACCTGGTAATGACAACTTGGATGGAAAATTACTGAGGATGGTAGCGGACTATACTGCCACTCGTATCTCTTCAATCTAAGCCTACTAGAAAGTGTGTTCCCTCAGGTCTGGAGGAAAAAAAAAAGTCATTCTGCTACCCAAGAATAGCAAAGCACCCTTTACTGGTTCAAACAGCCGACCAATCAGCCTGCTACCGACCCTTAGTACATTTTTGTAAAAAATGCTGTTTGACCAGATACAATGCCATTTCACAGGAAACAAATTAACAACTGACTTTCAGCATGCTTATAGGGAAGGGTACTCAACATGTACGGCACTGACACAAATGATGATTAGCTGAAAGAAAATGATAATAAGAAGATTATGGTAGTTGTTTTATGAGACTAGAAAGTGCATCTTTTGACATTATCGCTGCTGCTGAAGAAACGTGTTATGGCTTTACACCCTGTGCCAAATTGTGGATTGAGAGTTACATGCATGGGCGGTGTGTTCAATAGGGCGATATGGGCGACGCACTGCCAAACGGGAAAAGGAAGGGATTTTTTTTCTAATCAATTATATCATGGCAACAGTAGTTCAGTGTTCACGTCTGATCTGCCAGCCACTAAATGTCCAATCAGGCTAAAGTCGTGCTTCAAATGTCCCCGCCCGTTTTGGGGCGATTTCAGTCAGGTTGAAAATCGCCCAGAAGTCTCTCATAGCCTCTAATGTAAAATATTTTTTTCAAATTTCTGAGCTTTCAATACATTCTCTATGGGTGTCTGAGGGCTTGCACTTACGCGCTTTCGTCATACGTAACGTAACGTAACCATGAACGGCAGACAGCAACGCTTGGACAGCGACTGGTGTAACCGACATGCACCATCTTTCAGAAAAGATTAAGAAAAATGAGCTGTCAAAGACCCACATTGATAGCTGTTTGAGATTGTCTGCTTTGGTGAGAGTGAATATTGCCACTCAACTGGATGAGGGATACAGGCTAGCTGTCCGCCGCCACAACGATGAGGTTAGCAACAGCAGAGTCGTGAACACTGTCTACGAGAATCGAGACGACCTCATAGAATGTTTTGAAGCCATCCGGACGGGTTCATTGGGTTCATTTGACCAGCCCACCGTACCAGAAGCTACAGAATAAGGACATCGATGCTGTCTTTATCAAACGTGCCTCGACAGCTTCGCAAGCAGTGTGCAGGCCATAAGGTAAGATAAAGATTAAACAATATCATTCGATCTTTCTCAAAGCAGAGCTTTATTTGAAAATGTATACATGAAAGGAGACTGCATTTGTGTTTGAAATTACATTATTGTCATTATATATGGCCAGTGGTGTAATCTATCTTATTTTATATACTATGTGTACTGTACAGTGGTGCTCATAAGTGTATGAACACATTCTAAAGCTGACTAAAAAGAGGAATAAAAAAATAAAAAAATCATCTTTTGGAAATTGATCTTAATGACTTAATTAAAAAAGTTGGAAAATCCAACCTTTAAGGACACCAATTTTCTTTTCTTTTTTATTCCTCTTTTTAGTCAACTTTAGCATGGGATCATAAGCTTATGAGCACCACTGTATACTGTGCTGAACATCCAGGCTATGTGAGACACAAAGGCTAACTTAAACACTAAAGACTTTATGCATCCCTGCCCATTTTAAGTGGAACTGAAGTATTTGTACTATACATGGATACATTGCATATACCTGTGCATCACATAGACAACAATACTGTACAAAGCCAACAAACACATTGGTCTGTTTGCCTTCAGGGACTCCTCTCAACAGCAGCTGCAAGAAGCAACAGGAGCCAAAAGACCCAGAACAGCTTTGAGAGAAGAGGAGAAGCAGAGGCTGTCTGAAGAGGTCTGCAACACCATCCTGGATCACACCAAAGAAAGGTTCTCTTTCTCTGGCCACCTTGTGAGTGCTACCTTACTGCAAGCAGACATGTTTGAAAGGTACTGCCATTCAAAAAAATAAAAAATCTGTTCATGTTCATTTTTACAAATCTATACAATTGGCCAGAATATGGTTGTTCATATTTACAAATCTATACAATTGGCCAGAATATGGTTGTTCATTTTTACAAAGCCATACATATTGTTTATGCAGTGTTGAGGAATGTGAAAGAACACCCTAGATTATTTTTACTGTGATAACTTATTTTGCTTTTGTAAGCCAACACTTTTGAGATCAGTCAATAAATGCTTCTGGTATTGACTTATATGCTGCCCCTGTCTTCATGTTGTTGCTGGACATATCTTTTTAAAAATGTGTGTAGGTCACCTAAATCATCAGAAAAATTGCCCCTCCTGAGAATTTTTTCAGGAGCCGCCACTGGTTACATGTCTAACAGAACACAGAGGGTTTTCTTTAATGCAGGGTTTCCCAAACTCGGTCCTGGGTTTCCCATGGGTGCACGTTTTGGTGTTTGCCCTAGCAATACACAGCTGATTCAAAAAAACAAAACGTGCAACCAGGTGAGGGGGCCCAGGGCCGAGTTTGGGAAACCCTGCTTTAATGGATGCCTCTCTAACGTAAACCAGGTAGAGTTAGGCATACCTCAAGGTAGCTATCTAGACCAGTGTGTCTATTTACGCTGATGACTCAACATTATACACATCAGCTACCACACTTAGCCTTCTTGACATCACAATCAACAAAACAAGTCCTACAGGCTCTAGTTTTTTCCCACCTGGACTACTGCCCAGTTATTTGGTCAAGTGCCACAAAGAAGGACATAGGCAAATTGGCCCAGAACAGTTAGTCCAGAACAGAGCAGCACGTCTGGCCCTTAAATGTACATTGAGGGCTAATATCAATAACATGCATGTCAATCTCTCCTGTCAATACTTATGTCATGCAATAAAATGCAAATTAATTACTTAAAAATCATACAATGTGATTTTCTGGATTTTTGTTTTAGATTCCGTCTCTCACAGTTGAAGTGTACCTATGATAAAAAATTACAGACCTCTACATGCTTTGTAAGTAGGAAAACCTGCAAAATCGGCAGTGTATCAAATACTTGTTCTCCCCACTGTACATACCCCACAAGACATGCAACCAGGGGTCTCTTCACTGTCCCCAAGTCTAGAACAGACTCTGGGAAACACACAGTACTTCATAGAGCCATGACTACATGGAACTCTCTTCCACATCAAGTAACTCAAGCAAGCATTAAAATCAGATTAAAAAAACAGATAAAACAACACCTCACGGCACAACGAGGTCTGTGGAGACACGCATACACTCTACACAAACAAACACACATTGTAATATTGTATTATTGTACATTTTATATTGTATTTTTTTTTAAATAATAGATGTATGATGTATTGTTTTATTTATGATGTAGGTTGTTGTGACGTAATTAATTTATTCCTGTTTGGACCCCAGGAAGCTTTGGCAGCAGCTAATGGGGATCCTAATAAATGCTAAATACTAAGAGCAAGATAGTGGGAGTTGGAGGATGAGGGCTTCCGGTTCAGCATGTGGCTGTGTGGGTCTGTGCGTGTGTCTGCTGAGCTGTGCTTGTGCATTATTAACTCTACAGGGTCTTCTACTGTGGCAGTGGTTTCCCTCCCTGATGGAGCGTACAGGATGGAGAGACAGAAAATTGAAAAATGAAAAAGGAAGGATGGCGGGAGGGAGGGAGGAAGAGGAAGCGATGGAGAAGGGGAATAAGAGGCTTTTCTTGTCAAAGGGAAAACTGGATGATATTAACTCATTAGTCACCGCTCTGGTCGACTGTTACGAAGACCTTCCCAATATGCACAAGGCTGGAAACCTGTAGGAGAGCCATCATTCACATGATTTATATTAATTTGCTACATCCCTCTTGATGCAGAGTCAAGGGTTAGGATTCACTGACAGATGCTAATCTTTTCAATTGTTATATCCAAGAATGAGATCAAAATACAAACGTAGGAAAGGAAAGAGACAGAGACACAGAAGAGAGAGAGCGAGAGAGAGCGACAAAGACAGAGGAGGACTGAAGAGGGCTATGCCCCTGCTGCTCAGTTAAGAGCTGGAGTTTTATTTGACAGCAGGATTAAGCAAGGGAGCTGCTATTCTGAAAGCACAGTTACAGCACATCCATCCTCCACTGGCCTCTCTCTAACCCCTAACCTTAACACCACAAAGAGCCAAGAGAGCGCCTCAGGATCCCACCATCACAGCCTTACAGCCTTGTGTTTCTGACTCAAAAGTCTTTCAAAAATATACACTGCTCAAAAAAATAAAGGGAACACTAAAATAACACATCCTAGATCTGAATGAATGAAATAATCTTATTAAATACTTTTTTCTTTACATAGTTGAATGTGCTGACAACAAAATCACACAAAAATTATCTATGGAAATCAAATTTATCAACCCATGGAGGTCTGGATTTGGAGTCACCCTCAAAATTAAAGTGGAAAACCACAGTACAGGCTGATCCAACTTTGATGTAATGTCCTTAAAACAAGTCAAAATGAGGCTCAGTAGTGTGTGTGACCTCCACGTGCCTGTATGACCTCCCTACAACGCCTGGGCATGCTCCTGATGAGGTGGCGGATGGTCTCCTGAGGGATCTCCTCCCAGACCTGGACTAAAGCATCCGCCAACTCCTGGACAGTCTGTGGTGCAACATGACGTTGGTGGATGGAGCGAGACATGATGTCCCAGATGTGCTCAATTGGATTCAGGTCTGGGGAACGGGCGGGCCAGTCCATAGCATCAATGCCATCCTCTTGCAGGAACTGCTGACACACTCCAGCCACATGAGGTCTAGCATTGTCTTGCATTAGGAGGAACCCAGGGCCAACCGCACCAGCATATGGTCTCACAAGGGGTCTGAGGATCTCATCTCGGTACCTAATGGCAGTCAGGCTACCTCTGGCGAGCACATGGAGGGCTGTGCGGCCCCCCAAAGAAATGCCACCCCACACCATGAATGACCCACCGCCAAACCGGTCATGCTGGAGGATGTTGCAGGCAGCAGAACGTTATCCACGGCGTCTCCAGACTCTGTCACGTCTGTCACATGTGCTCAGTGTGAACCTGCTTTCATCTGTGAAGAGCACAGGGCGCCAGTGGCGAATTTGCCAATCTTGGTGTTCTCTGGCAAATGCCAAACGTCCTGCACGGTGTTGGGCTGTAAGCACAACCCCCACCTGTGGACGTCGGGCCCTCATACCACCCTCATGGAGTCTGTTTCTGACCGTTTGAGCAGACACATGCACATTTGTGGCCTGCTGGAGGTCATTTTGCAGGGCTCTGGCAGTGCTCCTCCTGCTCCTCCTTGCACAAAGGCGGCGGTAGCAGTCCTGCTGCTGGGTTGTTGCCCTCCTACGGCCTCCTCCACGTCTCCTGATGTACTGGCCTGTCTCCTGGTAGCGCCTCCATGCTCTGGACACTACGCTGACAGACACAGCAAATCTTCTTGCCACAGCTCGCATTGATGTGCCATACTGGATGAGCTGCACTACCTGAGCCACTTGTGTGGGTTGTAGACTCCGTCTCATGCTACCACTAGAGTGAAAGCACCGCCAGCATTCAAAAGTGACCAAAACATCAGCCAGGAAGCATAGGAACTGAGAAGTGGTCTGTGGTCACCAACTGCAAAACCACTCCTTTATTGGGGGTGTCTTGCTAATTGCCTATAATTTCCACCTGTTGTCTATTCCATTTGCACAACAGCATGTGACATTTATTGTCAATCAGTGTTGCTTCCTAAGTGGACAGTTTGATTTCACAGAAGTGTGATTGACTTGGAGTTACATTGTGTTGTTTAAGTGTTCCCTTTATTTTTTTGAGCAGTGTATTTTTCAACAAAGTTGTTTTTCTCTCCAAACCATATACTTTAGTAGACATTAAAGTGCTGCTCCTTCTAGAACCACTCCAAATGGTAATCATTTTCATAGGCAGCCTCTTGAGCACAGCGCCACGAGTAGTGTTGAAGTTCAAGAACAGTCACCAACCAATACCCATCAGGCCAGTTTGTGTCTGGTGAGATGCTTACAGCACTGAACCTGGGATTGCAATTCAAACCAGACAGGGGGTGATAGAATATAATAACTTTAATTCCATTCCTGTGCTGCTCTCTTGGGCAAAACTAAAAGTGGGCAAACTACCCGCCCTCCAAGACACCTACAGCACCCGATGTCACAAGAAGGCCAAAAAGATCATCAAGGACATCAACTAACCGAGCCACTGCCTGTTCACCCCGCTATCATCCAGAAGGCGAGGTCAGTACAGGTGCATCAAAGCTGGGACCGAGAGAATGAAAAACAGCTTCTATCTCAAGGCCATCAGACTGTTAAATAGCAATCACTAGGACATTAGAGGCTGCTGCTGCCTATTGAAATCATTGGCCACTTTAGGAAATGGAACAAGTCACTTTAATAATGTTTACATATCTTGCACTACTCAGCTCATATGTATATACTGTATTCTATTCTATAATATTCTACTGTATCTTAGTCCATGCCGCTCTGTCATTGTCCATATATGTATATACTCTTAAATTCCATTCCTTACTAGATTTGTGTGTATATGTTGTGAAATTGTTAGATATTACTTGTTAGATATTACTGCACTGTCGGAGCTAGAAGCACAAGCATTGCGCTACACCCACAATAACATCTGCTAAACACGTGTTTGTGACAAATACAATTTGATTTGATTCGATTTGAAAAGGTTTGCAAAACAGAAGGTCGGCCTGCGAACAGCATCTGCTGGTTAATAAAATAGCCCACTTACTGAATGCATAACGATCCATAACCTGCAGGGTAACAGCTTGCTTAGCAGGGAAAACGTTCATTGGTAGCAGCCAGCTTCCCTCTGCTATACAAGACAATTTAAAGTACCCCCTCCATAACTGTCTCTAGGAAAAAAAAATGGCATTAATGGAGATGAAAGCGACGCACACGGATCTGCAGTAGCCAATGAGCCCAGGCGAGGCAAGTCGAGGCGAGCAACTGTTTAAAGTGGGGTGGGTGAAACTGATAAATAGACGGACTGCTTTAGCGGGGGAGTGTTGGTGAGTCATTGTGGATGGATGTACAGTACAGTGTATTGTGAGATGCTTGTCTGTGGACTGTTAAAACTAATGAGGTGTACAGTAGGCTGCATTGCCTCATCGGCGCATTTCACCCAACAGGAATGTCGCTGGATTGGATAGCTGCTGCTTTACGGGCTCCTGACCAATTGTGCTATTTAGTGTGTTTTTCTGCGCTGATCGTAACCTTTTTTGTACATAATGTTTCCGCCATCGTTTCCTATGAGCTCCTGGACATCAGAACAGCAAATCACTAACCTCAATTTGGAGGAATATTTCTAAATTCAACGAGTCGGTGGTGCAGGACATACTGCTCACCCAAGACCAGGCCCTGATCACCCGGACTCGGAGAAGAAAGAGGCGGCGTAAGCGAGGCCGAAGTGCGGGCACCCTGACGAAAATAAGTCGGCAAGTTAATAAACTGCCTCTACCCTCCGTTCTACAATCACTGAAGAACAAACTGGACAAGCTCCGTTCGAGACTATCCTATCAACGGGACCTGAAGAACTGTAACTTTGAAGAACTCTCTATGTTTCTTGGAGTCGTGGCTGAACAAAGACATGGATAATATACATCTAGCTGGTTTTTCGATGCATTGGCAGGACAGAACGGCAGCTTTGGGTAAACTCAAGGGGAGAGGTGTGTGTCTCTTTGTCAACAACAGCTGGTGCGCAATCTTTAATATTAAGGAAGTCTCGAGGTTCTGCTCGCCTGAGTTAGAATACATCATGATACGCTGTAGACCATACTACTTACAAAGAGAGTTTTTATAGATATTTTTCGTACAGTAGCTTTCTATTTACCACCACAAACCAATGCTAGCACTAAGATCACACTCAACGAGCTGTATAGGGCCATAAGCAAACAAGACAATGCTCATCCAGACGCGGCGCTTTTAATGCAGGGAAACTGAAATCAGTCTTAGCTAATTTCTATGCCCATGTCACCTTTGCAACTAGAGAGAACCCTTTCCCCCCAAACTAGATCACCTTTATGCCACACACAGAAATGGATACAAAGCTTTCCCTCGCCCTCCATTTGGCAAATCTGACCATAACTCTATCCTCCTGATTCCTACAAGCAAAACCTCAAAACAGGAAGTACCAGTGACACGCCCAATACGGAAGTGGTCCGATGAAGCAGATGTTAAACTACAGGACTGTTTTGCTATCACAGACTGGAATATGTTACTGGGATTTCCAGTATTACTGGCATAGCACACAAGGATGCACTAAAACCATTGGGCCTCTATTACCAGAATGCTAACAAAATTAGCACAAACTTGAAGCAAATTCACATACACGCTGTTAGCTAAATGCTAACAAGTGAAAACTAACAAACTAATTGCAAAGACAGGCAAATGCAGCTCATACAGTTATACAGGCAAAGCTAGAAGCTACCGAATGTCATTTATGGTGAGGGCGGACATTTTACAAGCAAAAGTGAACAAGATAAATTGTGCAAATGAACAAAGTTGTGATGTATGCTTTTCTAAAGGAAGAGCTGCATGTGTACATGGAGCAGATGGGAGAAGAACGGAGGAGAAAAAAAAAACACTATTAGGAAGCACAGGGAAAAAATGGCAGCTGTACAGATAACTCACCAGAGCTCTTTGACTTCTGGCAGAAAGCCATTATAAGATATCTGATGGCAAACATTTAGTAGTGAATTGCATACAAGTGTCATTTCATCACCTCATGTGCACCGCACAACAGAGACTCGCCGATAGATATATACTGAACAAAAATATAAATGCAACATGCAACAATTTCAACAGATCCACTGATTACGCAATCATTATTGCACTCCACACTGCCCTCTCCCACCTGGACAAGGGGAACACCTATGTGAGTATGCTGTTCATTGTCTACAGCTCATTGACTACACCATAGTGCCCTCCAAGCTCATCACTAAGCTAAGGACCCTGGGACTGAACACCTCCCTCTACAACTGGATCCTGGACTTCCTGACGGGCTGCCCCAAGTGGTGACGGTAGGCAACAACACATCCGACACAATGACCTTCAACACGTGGGCCCCTCAGGGGTGCGTGCTTAGTCCCCTCGTGTAATCCCTGTTCACCCATGACTGCTTGGCCACACCCGACTCCAAAGCCATTATGTTTTCTGTTGACACGGCGGAAGTAGGCCTGAGCACCAACAAAGATGAGACAGCCTATAAGGAGGAGGTCAGAGACCTGGCAGTGTGGTGCCAGGACAACAACCTCTCCCTCAACGTCGGCAAGACAAAGGAGCTGATCGTGGACGACAGGAAATGGGGGCCGAGCATGCCCCTATTCACATCGACAGGGCTGTAGTGGAGCGGGTCGAGGGCTTAAAGTTCCTTGGTGTCCACATCACTAAGGATCTATCATGGTCCACACACACCAACACAGTCGTGAAGAGGGCACGACAACACCTCTTGCCCGTCAGGAGGCTGAAAAGATTTGGAACAAAAGTTCTACAGCTGCACAACTGAAATCATCTTGAATGGCTGGATCACCGCTTGATATGGCAACTGCTTGGCATCCGATCGCAAGGTGCTACAGAGGGTAGTGCGTACAGCCCAGTACATCACTGGGGCCGAGCTCCCTGCCAACCAGGACCTCTATACCAGGCGGTGTCAGAGTAAGCCCCAAACATGTTTAAAGACTCCAGCCACCCAAGTCATAAACCATTCTCTCTGCTACCGCATGGCAATCTGTACCGATGCACCAAGTCTGGAACCAACAGGACCCTAAACAGCTTCTACACCCAAGCCATTAGACCGCTAAATACAGTAGTTAGTTAAATAGTTAACCAAATAGCAACCTGGACTATCTGCATTGACCCTTTTTGCACTAACTTTTTTGGACTCATCACATACAGTGGGGAAAAAAAGTATTTAGTCAGCCACCAATTGTGCAAGTTCTCCCACTTAAAAAGATGAGAGAGGCCTGTAATTTTCATCATAGGTACACGTCAACTATGACAGACAAATTGAGAATTTTTTTTCTCCAGAAAATCACATTGTAGGATTTTTTATGAATTTATTTGCAAATTATGGTGGAAAATAAGTATTTGGTCACCTACAAACAAGCAAGATTTCTGGCTCTCACAGACCTGTAACTTCTTCTTTAAGAGGCTCCTCTGTCCTCCACTCGTTACCTGTAATAATGGCACCTGTTTGAACTTGTTATCAGTATAGAAGACTGAATCTGCAATAGGTAAGCAGCTTGGTTTGAAGAAATCAACTGTGGGAGCAATTATTAGGAAATGGAAGACATACAAGACCACTGATAATCTCCCTCGATCTGGGGCTCCACGCAAGATCTCACCCCGTGGGGTCAAAATGATCACAAGAACGATGAGCAAAAATCCCAGAACCACACGGGGGGACCTAGTGAATGACCTGCAGAGAGCTGGGACCGAAGTAACAAAGCCTACCATCAGTAACACACTACGCCGCCAGGGACTCAAATCCTGCAGTGCCAGACGTGTCCCCCTGCTTAAGCCAGTACATGTCCAGGCCCGTCTGAAGTTTGCTAGAGTGCATTTGGATGATCCAGAAGAGGATTGGGAGAATTTCATATGGTCAGATGAAACCAAAATATAACTTTTTGGTAAAAACTCAACTCGTTGTGTTTGGAGGACAAAGAATGCTGAGTTGCATCCAAAGAACACCATACCTACTGTGAAGCATGGGGGTGGAAACATCATGCTTTGGGGCTGTTTTTCTGCAAAGGGACCAGGACGACTGATCCGTGTAAAGGAAAGAATGAATGGGGCCATGTATTGTGAGATTTTGAGTGAAAACCTCCTTCCATCAGCAAGGGCATTGAAGATGAAACGTGGCTGGGTCTTTCAGCATGACAATGATCCCAAACACACCATGAGAAACAACATTCTCTGGTCTGATGAAACCAAGATTGAACTCTTTGGCCTGAATGCCAGAGTGTCACGTCTGGAGGAAACCTGGCACCATCACAACGGTGAAGCATGGTGGTGGCAGCATCATGCTGTGGGGATGTTTTTCAGTGGCAGGGATTGGGAGACTAGTCAGGATCAAGGGAAAGATGAACAGAGCAAAGTACAGAGAGATCCTTGATGAAAACCTGCTCCAGAGCGCTCAGGACCTCAGACTGGGGCGAAGGTTCTCCTTCCAACAGGACAACGACCCTAAGCGCACAGCCAAGACAACGCAGGATTGGCTTCAGCACAAGTCTCTGAATGTCCTTGAGTGGCCCAGCCATAGCCCGGACTTGAACCTGATTGAAGATCTCTGGAGAGACCTGAAAATTGCTGTGTAGCGACGCTCCCCATCTAACCTGAGAGAGCTTGAGAGGATCTGCAGAGAAGAATGGGAGAAAGTCCCTAAATACAGGTGGGCCAAGCTTGTAGCGTAATACCCAAGAAGACTTGAGGCTGTAATCCCTGTCAAATGTGCTTCAACAAAGTACTTTGTAAAGGGTCTGAAAACGTATGTAAATGTGATAGTTTTTTATTGTTAATACATTTGCGAAAAAACCTGTTTTTGCTTTGTCATTACGGGGTATTGTGTGTAGATTGATGAGGGGAAAAAAACAATTTAATCAATTTTAGAATAAGGCTGTAACGTAACAAAATGTGGAAAAAGTCAAGGGGTCTGAATACTTTCTGAATGCACTGTATCTACAGGAATTACCAAATTTGATTTGTCACATGCGCCGAATACAACAAGCGTAGACAAAGTGAAATGCTTACTTACAAGCCCTTAACCAACAATGCAGTTTTAAGAAATAATATATATATTTTTTTAATCACTAAAAAATACAATAGAAAATAATACATTATAAAAGTTACAAATAATTAAAGAGCAGCAGTAAAAATAACAATAGCGACGCTATATACAGGGGGTACCGAGTCAATATACAGGAGCAACGGTTAGTCGAGGTAATTGGGGTAATATGTACACTACCGTTCAAAAGTTTGGGGTCACTTCGAAATGTCCTTGTTTTCGAGAGAGAAAAGCAATTTTTTTGTGCATTAAAATATCAAATTGATCAGAAATACAGTGCAGACATTGTTAATGTTGTAAATGGCTACTATAGCTGGAAACAGCTGATTTTTAATGGAATATCTACATAGCCGTACAGAGGCCCATTATCAGCTACCATCAGTCCTGTGTTCCAACATGCATGTGCATCAGCTGTTCCGGACGACTGTGTGATCACGCTCTCCGTAGCCGATGTGAGTAAGACCTTTAAACAGGTCAACATTCACAGACGGATTACCAGGATGCGTACTCCGAGCATGCGCTGACCAACTGGCAAGTGTCTTCACTGACATTTTCAACCTGTCCCTGTCTGAGTCAGTAATACCAACATGTTTCAAGCAGACCACCATAGTTGCAAAGAAACTGAAGATCTCGTACAACGCTGTGTACTACTCCCTTCACAGAAGAGTGCAAACTGGCTCTAACCAGAATAGAAAGAGGAGTGGGAGGCCCCGGTGCACAACTGAGCAAGAGGACAAATACATTAGAGTGTCTAGTTTGAGAAACAGACGCATCACAGGTCCTCAACTGGCAGCTTCATTAAATAGTACCCTCAGAACACCAGTCTCAACGTCAACAGTGAAGAGGCGAATCCGGGATGCTGCCCTTCTAGGCAGAGTTGCAAAGAAAAAGCCATATCTCAGACTGCCCATCTTAATTGTTTCTTTTTATTGGCCAGTCTGACTCTGCCTAGAATGTCAGAATCCCGGAGTCGCCTCTTCACTGTTGACGTTGAGACTGGTGTTTTGCGGGTACTATTTAATGAAGCTGCCAGTTGAGGCCTGTTTCTCAAACTAGAAACTCTAATGTATTTGTCCTCTTGCTCAGTTGTGCACCGGGGCCTCCCACTCCTCTTTCTATTCTGGTTAGAGCCAGTTTGCGCTGTTCTGTGAAGGGAGTAGTACACAGCGTTGTACAAGATCTTCAGTTTCTTTGCAATTTCTCACATAGAACAGCCTTCATTTCTCAGAACAAGAATAGACTGACGAGTTTCAGAAGAAAGTTATTTGTTTCTGGCCATTTTGAGCCTGTAATCGAACCCACAATTGCTGATGCTCCAGATACTCAACTAGTCTCAAGAAGGCCAGTTTTATTGCTTCTTTAATCAGCACAACAGTTTTCAGCTGTGCTAACATAATTGCAAAAGGGTTTTCTAATGATCAATTAGCCATTTAAAATCATAATACTTGGATTAGCAAACACAACGTGCCATTGGAACACAGGACTGATGGTTGCTGATAATGGGCCTCTGTACGCCTACGTAGATATTCAAAAAAAAAATAATCAGCCATTTCCAGCTACAATAGCCATTTACAACATTAACAATGTCTACACTGTATTTCTGATCAATTTGATGTTATTTATTTTTATGGACAAAAAAATGGCTTTTCTTTCGAAAACAAGGACATTGCTAAGTGACCCCAAACTTTTGAACGGTAGTGTACATGTTGGTAGAGTTATTAAAGTGACTATCCATAGATATAAACAGAGAGTAGCATTAGCGTAAAAGAGGGGTGGGGGGGCAATGCAAATAGTCTGGGTAGCCATTTGATTAGATGTTCAGGAGTCTTATGGCTTGGGGGTAAAATATGTTTAGAAGCCTCTTGGACCTAGACTTGGCGCTCCGGTACCGCTTGCCGTGCGGTAGCAGAGAGAACAGTCTATGACTATGGTGGCTGGAGTATTTGACAATTTTTAGGACCTTCCTCTGACACCGCCTGGTATAGAGGTCCTGGAGGGCAGGAAGCTTGGTCCCAGTGATGTACTGGGCCGTACGCACTACCCTCTGTAGCGACTTGCGGTCAGAGCAGTAATGCAACCAGTCAGGATGCTCTCGTTGGTTCAGCTGTTGAACCTATTGAGGATCTGAGGACCTATGCCAAATCTTTTCAGTCTCCTTAGGGGGAATAGGTTTTGTCGTGCCCTCTTCACGACTGTCTTGGTGTGCTTGGACCATGTTAGTTTGTTGGTGATGTGGACACCAAGGAACTTGAAGCTCTCAACCGGCTCCACTACAGCCACGTCGATGAGAATGGGGGCGTGCTTGGTCCTCTTCTTTTTCCTGAAGTCCACAATCATCTCTTTTGTCTTGATCACGTTGAGGGAGAGGTTGTTGTCCTGGCACCACATGGCCAGGTCTCTGACCTCCTCCCTATAGGCTGTCTCGTCGTTGTCGGTGATCAGGCCTACCACTGTTGTGTCATCGGCAAACTTAATGATGGTGTTGGAGTTGTGCCTGGCCATGCAGTCATGAGTGAACAGGGAGTACAGGAGAGGACTGAGCACGCACCCCTGAGGGGCCCCAATGTTGAGGATCAGCATGGCGGATGTGTTGTTACCTACCCTTACCACCTTGGGGCGGCCCGTCAGGAAGTCCAGGATCCAGTTGCAGAGGGAGGTGTTTAGTCCCAGGGTCCTTAGCTTAGTGATGAGCTTTGAGGGCACTATGGTGTTGAACGCTGAGCTGTAGTCGATGAATAGCATTCTCACATAGGTGTTCCTTTTGTCCAGGTGTGAAAGGGCAGTGTGGAGCGCAATAGAGATTGCATTATCTGTGGATCTGTTGGGGTGATATGCAAATTGAAGTGGGTCTAGGGTTTCTGGGATAATGGCGTTGATGTGAGCCATGACTAGCCTTTCAAAGCACTTCATGGCTACAGACGTGAGTGCTACGGGTCGGTAGTCATTTAGGCAGGCTACCTTAGTGTCCTTGGGCACAGGGACTATGGTGATCTGCTTGAAACATGTTGGTATTACAGACTCAGAGAGGGACAGGTTGAAAATGTCAGTGAAGACACCTGCCAGTTGGTCAGCGCATGCCCGGAGTACACGTCCTGGTAATCCATCTGGTCCTGCGGCCTTGTGAATGTTGACCTGTTTAAAGGTCTTACTCACATCGGCTACGAAGAGCGTGATCACACAGTCGTCCGGAACAGCTGATGCTCATGCATGTTTCAGTGTAACTTGCCTCGATGCGAGCATAGAAGTAATTTAGCTCGTCTGGTAGGCTCGTGTCACTGGGCAGCTCGCGGCTGTGCTTCCCTTTGTAGTCTGTAAAGTTTGCAAGCCCTGCCACATCCGACGAGCGTTGGTGCCGGTGTAGTACGATTCGATCTTAGTCCTGTATTGGCACTTTGCCTGTTTAATGGTTCGTCGGAGGGCATAGCGGGATTTCTTATAAGCTTCCGGGTTTGAGTTCCGCTCCTTGAAAGCAGCAGCTCTACCCTATAGCTCAGTGCGGATGTTGTCTGTAATCCATGGCTTCTGGTTGGGGTATGTACGTACAGTCACTGTGGGGACGACGGCATCGATGCACATATTGATGAAGTCAGTGACTGATGTGGTGTACTCCTCAATGCCATCGGAAGAATCCCGGAACATATTCCAGTCTGTGCTAGCAAAACAGTCCTGTAGCTTAGCATCTGCTTCATCTGACCACTTTTTTATTGACCGAGTCACTGGTGCTTCCTGCTTTAGTTTTTGCTTGTAAGCAGGAATCAGGAGGATAGAATTACGGTCAGATTTGCCAAATGGAGGGCGAGGGAGAGCTTTGTACTCGTCTGTGTGTGTGGAGTAAAGGTGGTCTAGAGTTTTTTTACCTCTGGTTGCACATGTAACATGCTGGTAGAAATGAGGTAAAACTGATTTAAGTTTCCCTGCATTAAAGTCCCCGGCCACTAGGAGCGCCGCCTCTGGATGAGCGTTTTCCTGTTTGCCTATGGCCGTATACAGTTCATTGAGTGCGGTCTTAGTGCCACATCGGTTTGTGGTGGTAAACAGACAGCTACGAAGAATATAGATTAAAACTCTCTTGGTAGATAGTGTGGTCTACAGCTTATCATGAGATACTCTACCTCAGGCGAGCAAAACCTAGAGACTTCCTTACATATCGTGCACCAGCAGTTGTTTACAAATATACATAGACCGCCACCCCTTGTCTTACCAGAGGCTGCTGTTCTATCCTGGCGATAAAGTGTATAACCCGCCAGCTGTATGTTATTCATGTCATCGTTCAGCCACGACTCAGTGAAACATAAGATATTACAGTTTTTAATGTCCCATTGGTAGGATATTCGTGCCTGTAGGTTGTCCATTTTATTATCAAGCGATTGTAAATTGGCCAATAGTATCGATGGCAAAGGCAGATTAGCCACTCGTCGCCGGCTCCTTACCAAGCACCCCAATCTCCTTCCGCGATACCTCCTTTTCTTTCTACTGCGAATGACGGGGATGAGGGCCCTGTCGGGTGTCTTTGAGCAAATCGCTCTCGTTCGACTCATACAATTAAAATTCATCGTCCAGTTCAAGGTGAGTTCAGAAGCTCTTTTCAGTCATAAGAGACGGTAGCAGCAACATTATCTACAAAATAAGTTACAAACAATGCGAAAAAACACACAAAATAGCATGGTTGGTTAAGAGTCCATAAAACGGCAGCCATCCCCTCCAGCACCATCATTCATCATCGGCTCAGTACTGGTACCCCATGTATATAGCCAAGTTATCGTTACTCATTGTGTATTTATTATTATGTCTTATTATTTCTCTATTTTCTTTCTCTCTGCATTGTTGGGAAGGACCCGTAAGTAAGAATTTCACTGTTAGTCTACACCTGTTGTTTACGAAGCATGTGACGAATAAAATGTAATTTGATTTCAGAAAGAAAAGCCCAGTCTCAAGATAGAAAAGCCCAGTCTTCACAGTTCATTCTTGACAGCTTCTCAACATTTCTAGGAAGTGTTGTAAAATTATCTAATATGCCTCATGTTGACTGTTTAGAATGTAGGATGTTCCAATATTGTAACAGAGAATCCGTAGACCAGTAGAATGGGAAGCGAATAAGTGATCGTTTGAGGTCAATCAATCAGATTACACCACGAAACACTCAAGGTTAAAAGAACTAGGCCCAATCTACCGTCAAGAGCTACCAAAGTTATAACAAATGAAAAGAAGCTCCAAAGCTGAGCCCTTATGAAGTCTGGATAGTTGAGAACAGCCCAAAACTGTTACACAGTCTTAACTCCTTTTGCCTAATTCTCATTCAATACCCGCCTCATTGGCAGATACTGGAGGATCACATTGAGCAGTCTATTCATTTGATGCCTTTGATCCTCTCCAGTCTGAGTTTTACAGGGATTCTCCCAGAGAACCGGCGCCATACACAGAAATCAAAGTCGGATCTATGGGAGCAAAATCTTTCCAAAATGATTATCTTGTCGCAATAAGCCAGCGCATTAAAAATCCATGTCTGTACTGCTGTGAGATGCTGTGGTGGCAGCGGTGGCGTCGAAGTCGGGAGCTTTAAGCAGAGCGCCTCTCTCCCTCTTTCTCCCTCTTACCTCAGGAAACCAGTGGAGCTCTTCAAGTCATGCTAATTAAGACAAATCAGTGAACTCAGCTTGAGCTGTCTCTCCCAAGCACCAGGACAATTTCACAGTTCAGACAAAGAGAGGGGAGACGGGGTTGACCCCGGAAAATACGACCAGCCAAATTGCGAGGAACATCTCTCAAGGACGTATAGGGTAGCCTGGCACCCAATATCACACCCAGCACCTTCAACATCCATCACTTACAACTAATGCAGACAGTAGAGAGAAACTGGTGATTTTGTAGCCTCGGACACCCTTTGGAAGGATGGCCCTGCAAGACTAGTGATTCTGTGACGTTGCAATTTTTTCTCTAGATTTGCTAGAGGAATAGTACAGTCTTACATTTACATTTACGTCATTTAGCAGACGCTCTTATCCAAATAGGTGCATTCACCTTATAGCCAGTGGGATAACCACTTGACAATGGTGGGGGGGGGTTTTGGGGGGATGGGGTAAGGGGGGGTAGAATGATTACTTTATCCTATCCCAGGTATTCCTTAAAGAGGTGGGGTTTCAAATGTCTCCGGAAGGTGGTGAGTGACTCCGCTGTCCTGGCGTCGTGAGGGAGCTTATTCAACCATTGGGGTGCCAGAGCAGCGAACAGTTTTGACTGGGCTGAGCGGGAACTATGCTTCCGCAAAGGTAAGGGGGCCAGCAGGCCAGAGGTGGATGAACGCAATGCCCTCGTTTGGGTGTAGGGACTGATCAGAGCCTGAAGGTACGGAGGTGCCGTTCCCCTCACAGCTCCATAGGCAAGCACCATGGTCTTGTAACAGATGCGAGCTTCAACTGGAAGCCAGTGGAGTGTGCGGAGGAGCGGGATGACGTGAGAGAACTTGGGAAGGTTGAACACCAGACGGGCTGCGGCATTCTGGATGAGTTGTAGGGGTTTAATGGCACAGGCAGGGAGCCCAGCCAACAGCGAGTTGCAGTAATCCAGACGGGAGATGACAAGTGCCTGGATTAGGACCTGTGCCGCTTCCTGTGTAAGGCAGGGTCGTATTCTCCGAATGTTGTAGAGCATGAACCTACAGGATCGGGTCACCGCCTTGATGTTAGCGGAGAACGACAGGGTGTTGTCCAGGGTCACGCCAAGGCTCTTCGCACTCTGGGAGGAGGACACAACGGAGTTGTCAACCGTGATGGCGGTTCCCCGGGAGGAAGAGCAGCTCCGTCTTGCCAAGGTTCAGCTTGAGGTGGTGATCCGTCATCCATACTGATATGTCTGCCAGACATGCAGAGATGCGATTCGCCATCTTGCAGTGAGCACTGAGCTACAGTTAGAGTGTTATTGTGTCTGTTGCTTAGGATGAAGAGTGCATGAGCTGAATAACAGTGGATGTATTCAAGTGTTTGGGTCAAGCGAGAGAGAGCTAGTCATTGCCTGTAGCACTAGGGTGGAGAAATGGTTGTGGTGTGTGTGTGTGTGTGTGTGTGTGTGTGTGTGTGTGTGTGTGTGTGTGTGTGTGTGTGTGTGTGTGTGTGTGTGTGTGTGTGTGTGCAGCCAGAAGAGAGCAGAAAAATAAGTGGAAATTATGTCTGTATTTAGAGGGCGCAAACACATCTGTGGGGCGGCCAGACAAACAGCTTTGGATTCTGTCCACCGGCGTTCAGCGCAAAACAAACACTGCAGTCAATGAAAAGTGAGGAGAATTCAGTTTGTCAGCACGTCCAAAACAACAGCTCACTGCAGCTCCGAAAATGAACCGGGCACAACTTCAAAGATAAGAAATGAGTAAAAAATACCTTCTCTGAGACATTGAAAAGTGTTAAGAACCTTAAAGTACTCACAATCCCCCAGGGACAAGTGGTGAAAATCGCTTCTCGATACAGTCTGTGCTGACCAGTCCTCAAGGACAAGTATTGACAAAGCTGAATTTCCCAGGTTGATCACATTGAACTGCTCTGGTGGTGAAGGGTTTACTACTATTGAACTCCTGGTAGAGGACATTTCAGTAGTGTAATGAGTCATGGGCCTACAGGAGACCATGTTAATGAGCTTTTCCACTATGAGCTGCAGGGTCACCTCCACGGCTACAGCCCCTCCACATCATCACAATCCAACACTGCTGTTGCCAGCTCATCTCAAACCTCAAGTACAGCCCAGAATCTCTATCAGAAAAACTGGGCAGATTTGATCTAGGTACTTTATGTTGATCTCAGCAATTTGTGAACACAATCTGTGACATGTGAATAACTCAAGGTTTGCCAGTGGGAACATGTGCCTGTGTCTGATCAGTATTTTGTTGATTCAATATACCTTTCCTCCGAAAGAGATTCTAATCTGATATTAACACCAATGTCCCACTCAAAGAAAGATAATTATTTTTGCCTCCAGGGGAACAATGATCAATACTAGACAATTGAGTGCCACTCTGCCTGTCTGAGAGACTGAGCTTGTGTCGAAAGGGAAATGAAAAAGAAAATGGGGAGAGAAATGAAGTGGACCAGGACTAAACTGAGATGAAGAGGCTCCCTCGGAGCCAATATGAATGCTCCTCAGGTATTGGATTTCACAGTTGCCCAGTTCGACTCTCATTAATGAGAAACTATACTCACGGTCAGCGGTGTACTCTGCCGGTGCGGCTGGCACAGCCGGCTCTGCAGGCACTTCCTCTGGCTTGGTTGCCATGGCGGCGGCAGCTGCAGCGGCGGCTCCGTTCTGTTCCTGTCGGGCTTTCCGGACCAGCGCTGCCAGTGGATGGTCTGGGTCCATGACTTGGAGAGGCTACAACACAAATAGATTTGGTTAGAAGGCTTAGAACTACAGTCAGCAGCTCTTTTATTACCCTCAACAATGGGAAGATAGAGTGGTGAAACTGAGACACCTCTAGCTAATGTGAGGTGAGGACAAGTCAAGGCAGAGAAACGGTTTCTTTATGCTATATTTCTCTATGTTATGTGGTATAACATACTTATTGCAAGTCATTTATTAGTGTGGCCTTTGAATAATTTATAAACATGTATACTTTTGATTTATAACGGTGTCTCCAGCCTTATGGTGTGCAATCTGGTGTAATCAAAGAGTTGGCATATGAGTTATCAAAACCCTTTTAATGAACAGACTTCAAAGTTCTAAAGGAAAGATGGCATTCTCCTGATATTCAGGTCTAAAGCACTTCGAAGTGAGATGCTTTGAAATCAGGCCCAATTGTGCCGTCGAATAGAACAACTTAACAATAATGTGCTATTAATTCCGAAGTGTATGGGCTTTTGAACATTAAAAACCTAACCATTGGCGCAATTACCAAATGGGTAAACCCTATAAAAAATGCAATATGAACCTTTAATAGACAAATTGTGGGTTGGAATGAACGGAAAAGCCCCTATGGATGGGAGATAATTGCTCCAGAAAGGCCCTTAGATGAACTCAGTCTATAGTCTTATTGTTCCCTCTGCAGCCAAGATAACTATTTGTCTGAATAGGACAGAACAAAGCAATATGGTTGAGAATTCACAAGTGCCTTTCACAATAATGGTTTCTCATATCCAATAATCTCAGCCCAGTGTACAGTAAAATGCACCTCTCAGACTATCTTCAATAGATGAAAAACCTCAGCGAACATAATAAGCATTAAGGTAGAGGTCATGTTGGGCCAGGTAGAGTACACACTAGTCAGAGTACACACTAGTCCTTACCTTCATCAGCTCCTCAAGGCGAGAGCTCTTCTTAGGAGCAAACAGGCTGGGGTGGAGGTAGTTGCCATCCCCATCATCATCAGAATCATCAGAGTCTACAGAAAATATATTGAAGTATGAATAAAGAATATTACAAACAAAACACTGTTTTAAGTGAGAAGTAGGCATTGGTCTGAAGCTGAAAAATAAAGATAATTCACATGAGCACCACAATGCCGCCTACTCCACCCATGCTCTACCAAGGTTTTCCAGCACACAGCTTTGACCTACTACAGTAACAATGTTGGTCTATTGCACTTCAAACAATGTGTATGCAGGTTTCATAGGATTCAAACCTTCTCAAACTGCCTAATTCATACTCTTAGAGGAGGTGCTCCCACAATAATGTGATTTGTACTGCATAAAGGTTAAAGTATTGGATTCTTCACACACCACACTAATCCCATTCCACTGCATTTAAGCTTTTTTATTTGTATAATATGAAAGCAAGCTTTGCTTTTATACTTACAAAGACCATCATGCTTGACTGAGCGAGCTGTTTTGTCTTGAGTAATGTGGTGCCTGTCTGTGGTGGTGTGTTGGACACAGTCACTCATATTTCAAAAGGTCTATAGAGCCTGTCTCCATTCCTGATTTCTGTAACGGTTAGTTTACCTGTGTAATATTGACATAAGCTCAGAAACACTTGTTTTGCAAACATGGCCCTGTTTTATCAATTGCTGTGCTGATCAATGGGCAGTTCATTACCTCTGTCAAATGAATATGTAGCTTGAAGTTGTGTGTATTTGTATTTCGTTTTGCAATAAAGATGGTGACAGTACAAGAATAGAAAAAAATGTAAAAATATGCACATCCAACTTATCAGGTGCAGGACAGAAGAACGTATACAAATAAAAATAAAGGAATGTACGCAACTCTGGTATGCTCCCATGGTGATTTAATCAGACGCAAAATAATGTTTCGATCCGAGTTGGATCTTTGTCAGGTCATACACCACTGTGAAACAAATCTACTTAAATAACCTCTAGGGCAGTGGTCACCAACCAGTCGATCGTGATCAACTGGTCTATCTTAAAGGCATTCATAGTCGATCATCAAACATTTCTGTCGAAAAGCCAACGATTAAGGCCCCTTTTTTCAATTTATTTGTTTTGAACTGTTGGCGGTAGGTGCACTTGATTCAGAAGCCCTGCACACCGGGTAGGCAAAGTGTTCCCATTTTGAACCATTTCATTTGTCTGAAAAGACAAACTCTGCCTACCCGGCAGACCGGGAGATATGTGGCTAAATCGAGTGTGCCTACTGCGCTGGCCAATCGGATAGCTCAAATCACCGTGCTTACAGCTTCCACGAACCCCGGCCACAGCAAAGTTTGATACTAGCCTACATGAGATTTCATAACTTTTAAAACCATGACCAGAAAGAGACTGTCAAAGAATACAGCAAATAGCTGCTGTTTTTATGAGTGAGTGTCTCAGCACTAACACTGTTTTTATTCAACACAAAACATAAAATGCACTTCTCCCTACATCCACTGGCGCTGCAATGAATGAGTAGCCAAGTGTAGTGATAGCTCTGCATTTTTATTATTATTAGCAGCTCGTCGTGTATTTTAATATCAAGGAATATTTCACTTTCTCTGGTCATATGAACAACATGAATTTGTGTATTAGGTAGATGGGGTGGAAAACTGTGTCCCTTCTCTCCAACCTGGTCTCATAGACTAGACGTAACATAGTACATTTAATTCCAGGACACTCAGATTAGTATGATATGTTACGTTTGGTATGGTTAGATTTTGAATTGATATGTAGGCTACGTGTGCCTTAAAAAAATAAATGATTTAGTTCTGTTCTTGAGCTAATTTTGTCTATTAATGTTCTGTATTATGTCATGTTTCATGTTTTGTGTGGACCCCAGGAAGAGTAGTTGCTGCTTTCACAACAGATAATGGGTGATCCTAATAAAATACCAATACAGATGTTTGCGAGTTCGAATCTCATCACGGTCAACTTTAGCATTTTAGCTAATCAGCAACTTTTGAACTAATTACTAGTTTTTAGCTACTTTGCAACTACTTAGCTAACCCTTCCCCTAACCCTAACCTTAACCCTTCAACCTAACTCCTAAACTTAACCCTAACCTTAATCCTAACCCCTAGTCTAGCTAACATTAGCCAGCTAGCTAACGTTAGCCACCTAGCTAGAATTCATAACATATCATACATTTTGCAAATTCGTAACATTTTGTATGTTTTGCTAATTCGTAACGTATAATACGAATTGTAATTCGTAACAAATCGTACGAAATGGGTGATGGACATCCACAAATTAATAAATACCATACAAAACATTTCATACTAAACGGAGTCTCGAATTTACATACAGAAGAATATGAAATGCTCTGAGACCAGGTTGCCCTCTCTGGTCAGTCTCACCTGAGGCAAGGAAGGAGAGAGCAGGGACCATGAGAGGCTGACCCTCTGCTGTTCTCTCCCTCCCTCCGCTGAGACTAATGCAGCGTTCAAAACAACTGGGACCTCGAAAATCTCAGACTTCCAATGCTTAATTTGAGCCGGATCTTGCCGGAACAGGATACGGCACCTCTCCGTTTTGGATTGTTTCGTTACAGAACCTATTTGGCCAGATCCGGTACCTCTCATGGCATGAAAATAATTTCCACTTTTTGCAATGTATAAATTATTATAAAAGCAATCAAAGTTTATTCGAGTTCCCTCTTCATTAATTCTCCTGCCCCCCACAAAAAAACGTAATGTGAAAAAGTAGATTTTCAGCCCAGGCCTGATATTCTGAGTTGATTTGGGTTGGGCCGGCCAGGGCTTATGGTTTGCGCAAGACTGTAACTAACCTGTTTGAGACCAATGCTTGGCCGTGGCTGTGTGAGAGGTGCACCTGTATCTCTCACAGAACTAGAATGAGATTAACTTTATATGATCTCTCTCCCTTTCTCTGCTCTGATAGACATGAGCCTGCAACTCTCATCTCTCCAGCGCTGCACTTCATCATTTATTTCCTTATAGAATCATAGCCGTGCGAAGTGTTCTGGAGGAGCTGCAGCACCCCTGATAAATTGAAATACATTTGCCAAAGTTATAGAATTACTGCTGTCTGTTCAGAAAGAAATGAAATAAATCAGAATAGCCTACTACACCATGAGAAGGCCCATAATTTAGAAGATCAATAGCTTCTTTTAAAAAATAGCCTAGCTGTGGATTGTGTGTAGCCCAATAAGGCATAGCCTACAGTCGGGAAGGTGCAGCAAATCTGTCAGTGAACAGCATGCAGACAAAACAGGCCTTTCGCAATATTTCAAATACAATCGAGGGAAAACAGAAGGTTGGAAAGCAAATGGCTCCTGCTGAAAAGAGAAGACTATAATCCGTGTGCTGTAATAAACTTCAAAATATTGTTTTACAAAGTAAAACAAGAGAGAGATAGGCTTTTGGCACAAACGCATCGGACATCAATGGTGAGTGAGCTGTGGATCATTGGGTGAGTCAGTGAACCTGGAAAGCATTTTTAGGACTATAACTTCCTCCTCATATTGCAGCCTACACTATGTCTCCACACTCATAGGACTAGGCTATTGATGAATTTAAGACAAGGTTGTTTTTATTGATTACATTTACATTTACATTTTAGTCATTTAGCAGACGCTCTTATCCAGAGCGACTTACAGTTAGTGAATACATATTTTTTTTTTTTATACTGGCCCCCCGTGGGAATCGAACCCACAACCCTGGCGTTGCAAACGCCATGCTCTATCAACTGAGCTACATCCCTGCCGGCCATTCCCTCCCCAACCCTGGACGACGCTGGGCCAATTGTGCGCCGCCCATGAGTCTCCCGGTCGCGGCCGGCTGCGACAGAGCCTGGATTCGAACCAGGATCTAGTGGCACAGTTAGCACTGTGATGCAGTGCCTTAGACCACTGCGCCACTCAGGAGTATTGATATCAGATTCTAAGTTTGTCAGTGTCAAAGTAGCCTGTCATTTCGATAATTTGTGCGTATTAAAAAATATCCTGCCAGTCATGTATAAAGAATTCGAATTGCATGAAATGAGTCTATAATTTATTCCAGAATTCTAGGCTACAACATGTTTTCCCCATGTGTGCAACTTCTGTAAGTGCCTCAACTCTACTGCTCTATGTCACTACGCAAATGCGATGATATACAGTTGAAGTCGGAAGTTTACATACACCTTAGCCAAATACATTTAAACTCAGTTTTTCACATTTCCTGACATTTAATTATAGTAAAAACTCCCTGTCTTAGGTCAGTTAGGATCACCACTTTATTTTAAGAATGTGAAATGTGGTCCTCTGTAGCTCAGCTGGTAGAGCACGGCGCTTGTAACGCCAGGGTGGTGGGTTCATCCACGGGACCACCCATACACAAAAATGTATGCACGCATGACTGTAAGTCACTTTGGATAAAAGCGTCTGCTAAATGGCATATTATTATTATAAATGTCAGAATAATAGTAGAGAGAATTATTTATTTCAGCTTTTATTTCTTTCTTCACATTCCCAGTGGGTCAGAAGTTTACATACACTCAATTAGTATTTGGTAGCATTGCCTTTAAATTGTTTAAACTTGGGTCAAACATTTCGGGTAGCCTTCCACAAGCTTCCCACAATAAGTTGGGTGAATTTTGGCCCATTCCTCCTGACAGAGCTGGTGTAACTGAGTCAGGTTTGTAGGCCTCCTTGCTCGCACACGCTTTTTCAGTTCTGCCGACACATTTTCTATAGGATTGAGGTCAGAGCTTTGTGATGGCCACTCCAATACCTTGACTTTGTTGTCCTTAAGACATTTTGTCACAACTTTGGAAGTATGCTTGGGATCATTGTCCATTTGGAAGACCCATTTGCGACCAAGCTTTAACTTCCTGACTGATGTCTTGAGATGTTGCTTCAATATATCAAAATCATTTTCTATTTTCTATCTATTTTGTGAAGTGCACCAGTCCCTCCTGCAGCAAAGCACCCCCACAGCATGGTGCTGCCACCCCCGTGCTTCACGGTTGGGATGGTGTTCTTCGGCTTGCAAGTATCCCCCTTTTTCCTCCAAACATAACGATGGTCATTATGGCCAAACAGTTCTATATTTTTTTTTTCACCAGACCAGAGGACATTTCTCCAAAAAGTACGATATTTGTCCCCATGTGCAGTTGCAAACCATAGACTGGCATTTTTATGGAGGTTTTGGAGCAGTGGTTTCTTCCTTGCTGAGCGGCCTTTCAGGTTATGTCGATATAGGACTCGTTTTACTGTAGATATAGATACTTTTGTACCCGTTTCTTCCAGCATCTTCAAAAGGTCCTTTGCTGTTGTTCTGGGATTGATTTGCACTTTTTCGCACCAAAGTATGTTCATCTCTAGGAGACAGAACGCGTCTCCTTCCTGAGCGGTATGACGGCTGCGTGGTCCCATGGTGTTTATACTTGCATACTATTGTTTGTACAGATGAACGTGGTACCTTCAGGCGTTTGGAAATTGCTCCCAAGGATGAACCAGACTTGCGGAGGTCTACCATTTAGTTTCTGAGGTCTTGGCTGATTTCTTTTGATTTTCCCATGATGTCAAGCAATGAGGCACTGAGTTTGAAGGTAGGCCTTGAAATACATCCACATGTATAACTCCAATTGACTCAAATTATGTCAATTAGCCTATCAGAAGCTTCTAAAGCCATGACATAATTTTCTGGAATTTTCCAAGCTGTTTAAAGGCACATTCAACTTCTGACCCATTGGAATTGTGATACAGTGAATTATAAGTGAAATAATCTGTCTGTAAACAATTGTTGGAAAAATTACTTGTGTCATGCACAAAGTAGATGTCCTAACCGACTTGCCAAAACTATAGTTTGTTAACAAGAAATTTGTGGAGTGGTTGAAAAATGAGTTTTAATGACTCCAACCTAAGTGTATGTAAACTTCCAACTTCAACTGTATATGCATGCAATGCTTTAGTATTTAAAAAAAATTGGGGCGTTTCGGTACCTCAGAGCTCCCCCTCTCGCGCTCACTTTTTGTTCTGGCACCTCCCGATTTACAAATTAAGCACTGCCAACTTCCGACTTCAGTGCGTTCAAGACAACTGGACAAAACGAGATCCGACTGGCAGAAATAGTTTTGAATGGTCATCCAACTCCGAATTCCAAGTCGGAAACTCGTGCATCTTTCTAGAGCTCCGACTTTACGACCTGAAGATCACTGACCTCAATATTGGCAGGCCAAGCATATAGCCAATATGCTGTGATAATGTATTAGGCCTACTACACACCCCTAATTCCTACAGAACTGATTTTAGTATGTTAATGTTACATTTTTTTAAGTCATGTTAAAAAAAGAATTTGAACGGAAGATCTCGGCTTGCTTTTAGACTGCGAAAGTGATCTTGACTCATAAAAGGTTGGTGACCACTGCTCTAGAGGCATGTACATCCGGTCAATTGAATACATACAGTGTAATACATTATCACAATAAATATTACACAGTAGACATATATGAAAAACATGAATACATCTAGTTAGCTATTTTAACCATGTCAAGTAATATAGGTGGGCAATAGATTAAAAACGGGTGAGACAAATGCGTCAATCACTTTGTATACAATATTATAGAGTGAGTATACCAAACATTAGGAACACCTTCCTAATATTGATTTGCAATGGATTCACCTGGTCAGTCCTAATGTTTTGTATACCCAGTGTATAGGGAAAGTGAAAAAAAAGCAGCCCTGTGAGCAGAACACATTTTATAGAAAAGGTTTTATGTCTAGTTCCTCAATTAGACCTCTTGGAGAGAGTATTGAGGAAATGTATCCAAAAGGACACTTTTCTCAGGAGTAAATTGACAATATCGCCTCCTCTACGTGGCATTTTCACATGTTCAATTCCCAGGTAGCGGAGGACAAGTTGTGCTTTGCCTGGGAAAAGTGCACAGCAAGGGGACGTTGATATCATTATTCCTTCTACAATTGTCTACTTCCTTGTTCAAGACCTCTATTCATGACAAGCTCAAGTAGGGCTGGGCGATATGGCCTAAAAATCAAATCTCGATTTTCTCAAACTTATGGGCGATTCATGATATACACTATATATTTACAAAAGTATGTGGACACCCCTTCAAATGAGTGGATTCGGCTATTTCAGCCACATCCGTTGCTGACAGGTGTATAAAATTGAGCACACAGCCACGCAATCTCCATAGACAAACATTGGCAGTAGAATGGCCTTACTGAAGAGCTTAGTGACTTTCAATATGGCACAGTCATAGGATGCCACCTTTCCAACAAGTCAGTTCTCTAACTTCCAATGCTTGGCAAACCCGTATTTGGGGAGTTTCTCTCATTCTTCTCTGTAGATCCTCTCAAGCTCTGTCAGGTTGGATGGGGAGCGTCGCTGCACAGCTATTTTCAGGTCTCTCAAGAGATGTTCGATCAGGTTCAAGTCCGAGCTCTGACTGGGCCACTCAAGGACATTCAGGGACTTGTCCCGAAGCCACTCCTACGTTATATTGGCTGTGTGCTTAGAGTCGTTGTCCTGTTGGAAGGTAGTCTGAGGTCCTGAGCACTCTGGAGCAGGTTCTCTCTGTACTTTGCTCCGTTCATCTTTCCCTCGATCCTGACTAGTCTTCCAGTCCCTGCCGCTGAAAAACATCCCCACAGCATGATGCTGCCACCACCATGCTTCACCATAGGGATGGTGCCAGGTTTCCTCCAGACATGACGCTTGGCATTCAGGCCAAAGAGTTCAATCTTGGTTTCATCAGACCAGATAATCATGTTTCTCATGGTCTGAGAGTCCTTTAGGTGCCTTTTGGCAAACTCCAAGGGGGCTGTCATGTGCCTTTTACTGAGAGTGGATCCGTCTGGCCACTCTACCATAAAGGCCTGATTGGTGGAGTGCTGCAGAGATGGTTGTCCTTCTGGAAGGTTCTCCCATCTCCACAGAGGAACTCTGGAGCTCTGTCAGTGACCATTGGGTTCTTGGTCACCTCACTGACCAAGGCCCTTCTCCCCCGATTGCTCAGTTTGGCCGGGCGGCCAGCTCTAGGAAGAGTCTTGGTGGTTCCAAACTTCTTCCATTTAAGAATGATGGAGGCCACTGTGTTCTTGTAGATCTTTAATGCTGCACACATTTTTTGGTACCCTTCCCCAGATGTGTGCCTCCACACAATCCTGTCTCAGAGCTCTACAGACAATTCCTTTGACCTCATGGCTTGGTGTTTGCTCTGACATGCACTGTCAACTGTGGGACCTTATATAAACACGTGTGTGCCTTTCCACATCATATCCAATCAATTTAATTTAACACAGGTTTACGCCAATCAAGTTGTATAAATATTTCAAGGATGATCAATGGAAACAGGATGCACCTGAGCTAAATTTTGAGTCTCATAGGAAAGGGTCTGAATGCTTACATAAATAAGGTATTTCAGTTTGTTATTTGTTATATATTTGCAAAAAATTCAAAAAACGTATTTTCGCTTTGTCATTATGTGGCATTGTGTGTAGATTGCTGAGGAAAATGTTTTATTGAATCCATTTTAGAATAAGGCTGTAATGTAACAACATTTGGAAAAAGTAAAGGGGACTGAATACTTTCCGAAAGCACTGTATCTGGCCGGCAGGACATAGCTCCGGCCGACCAGAAAGGTCCGGTCAGCAGGCTGGCCAGATAGCCAGGTCCCATCAAATAATACCAATATATCGTCTATATAACGTCGATATAGTTTGACCTTGGATAGAAAGGGATTTTGCTCAGGGTTGAGAATGCGATCATGTTCTAAGAGTCTAATATAAAGATTGGCATAATTGAGTGCCATTGTACTCCCCATAGTGGTTCCTTTTGTTTGTATGAAAAAGTCACTTCTAAACATAAAACAGTTGTTTGTGAGAACCAGCTCTGCTAGGTCTCTGATACATGAGGAGCTAGGCCGAGAGTCTGTAGGGCATCGTTCCAAAAAGAAGGTTAGGGCGTCTAGGCCACCTTGATGGGGTATAGACGTCTATACTGTAGGCTTTCAAAATCAAAAACAGGTGAGTAGTATGTTTTCATTGACCTGGCGAAAAGTCTTGAGTACATGAATCATGTCAATAGAGTCCCTCGTGAAAGAGGGTAAAGAGGAGACATGGCTTGAAAAATGAGACAACAATATTGGATATTTGTTCAGTCAGGCTCCCAATTTCGGTTAATAATAGAGCATCCGGTGGGGTTAGTAGGGTGTTTATTGACTTTAGGGAGTGCATCTATTACAGGTGTCATAGGGTTATCTACTTTCATAAAGTTGTACTCATTCATACTGATTTCCCCTCTGTCAAGATATAGCTTGAGCTTAGGGCTGGGCAATGTCAAATTATTTTGAATTGATGTTTTAGCGCGATGTTCCAAATGCCTGGTTCACAAGAGGTTTACATTTTTTGTTCATTTTTATGAGCGTTCTGTCTTTTTGGTCTCGTCTGCTTTGCTGCTTCAGTCCAGTGTGCACTGCGCACCTTCCCACTCGCACACAGACACCGAGACCCTTCCCCTGCCACTCACCACAAAGACATCTTCCTCTCTGACAACAAGCAGTTTAAACTCGCTATTTGCATTTGAGGTTTGGTCAAACAGATTCGGTCATATGGACACTGAAAAGATTAGAGATGTTATTTTACTGTAATAGACAAAAACCTTTTTAACGATACCCTTTTTATGTCTCTACTCCCAAAATGTAGAACAGAGCAGACCATACTAAAATGAGAGTATCAATGAACATGTTGTGGAAAATTAATGATCCGTTTCTGTCGCGAGCTGCATTGCGGTATCACGTACCGCTAGCAGCATTTTAGCCACAGACTGTTATGTGCTAGCTGTCTAGTCTGTGTTTTATAAAATGTGCAATGAGCATAAAAAGGCACATTTACATAAGGCATTGACAACTCGTTCTCATTCTGAGAAATAAGCATCTTCTTATCCAGGTAGGCCACTTGATTTCAATATCTAAACAAAGTGAACAGGCTGTTCTTCAAACAGTTGGAGATGGACAGGAGGGTCTATTCATAACAGTTTAACTGTTCTACCTTGTTAGCAAGCAAATAGATCCAAGTTGGCTAGACTTTAAATATAAAGATTAGCTGGCACAAACACATGGGCTTGTGCTTGAGAGATTGTTCTATAACGCCTGCTTCAAGAAGTTGGTCATTATTAGTGGAAGTGCATTGTGCATGATTCTGCTTACATTTTTAACAAAAGTGAAATTTTCATAGACAGACTTGAAAGCCAGATCAGTGATTATTGCAAAAAGCAGGTTAAATAATTTTTGATAAAATAATTACATTATTAGTGGGTCTTATGGTTGTGGAAAGCTTATAGTTAGCCTAGGTATACTTTTACAAGCCCTGAATTATGTTTGAAATGCAGTGTATTGAACTTTAATTGTGCAACAGCTTATTAAAAAAAAAAAAAAAAAAAACGAGATATACAGCTCTGGAAAAAATTAAGAGACCACTGCAGATTTTTCTTAAATCAGCATCTCTACATGTATGACAGCCATTCCATTCCTGTGTCTGTTGAATTCCAACACAGGCACACCTCATTCTACTGAATTAGGTACTGATTAGGTGATCACATGAACCAAATCTTATTTAACGAGGAAAAGTATCAAGTCCACTGCTGTGGTCATCACTATCCTCTTGCAATGGGACCAGCTGGATGGCAAAAACAGTGCTAATAGTACCTCAAAAGTAATATTAATAAAAAAAAATAACTATTGACCATGCCAAAAGAGTTGAAAAGGAAAGTTTTGAGTGAGGAAAAGAAGGGTTCAATTCTGGCTTTACTGGCAGAGGGATACAGTGAGCGTCAGGTTGCTTCCATCCTTAAAATGTCAAAGACGGCGGTTCATAAGAACAAAGTCAAGCAACAGACATTGAGGACAACAAAGCTACAGACCGGCAGAGGGCGAAAACGACTCTCTACTAACCGGATGACCGCCAACTCATTTGAATGTCACTCAACAACCGTAGGATGACATCAAGTGACCTACAAAAAGAATGGCAAACGGCAGCTAGGGTGAAGTGCACGGTGAGGACGGTTCGAAACAGGCTCCTAGGGGCAGGGCTGAAGTCGTGCAAAGCTAGAAAAAAGCCCTTCATCAATGAGAAGCAAAGAAGAGCCAGGCTGAGGTTTGCAAAAGACCATTAGGATTGGACCGTAGAGGACTGGAGTAAGGTCATCTTCTCTGATGAGTCCAATTTTCAGCTTTGCCCAACACCTGGTCGTCTAATGGTTAGACGGAGACCTGGAGAGGCCTACAAGCCAGTGTCTCGCACCCACTGTGAAATTTGGTGAAGGATCGGTGATGATCTGGGGGTGCTTCAGCAATGCTGGAATCGGGCAGATTTGTCTTTGTGAAGGACTCATGAATCAAGCCACGTACAAGGTTGTCCTGGACGAAAACTTGCTTCCTTTTGCTCTGACATTGTTCCCCAAAACTGAGGATTGGTTTTTCCAGCAGGACAATATGCCATGCCACACAGCCAGGTCAATCAAGAAGTGGATGGAGGACCACCAGATCAAGACCCTGTCATGGCCAGCCCAATATCCAGACCTGAACCCCATTGAAAACTTCTGGAATGTGATCAAGAGGAAGATGGATGGTCACAAGCCATCAAACAAAGCCGAGCTGCTTGAATTTTTGCGCCAGGAGTGGCATAACGTCACCCAACATCAATGTGAAAGACTGGTGGAGAGCATGCCAAGACGCATGAAAGCTGTGATTGAAAATAAGGGTTATTCCACCAAATATTGATTTCTGAACTCTTCCATAGTTAAAACATTAGTATTGTGTTGTTTAAAAATGAACTTTAACTTATTTTCTTTGCATTATTCGAGGACAACACTGCATCTTTTTTGTTATTTTGACCAGTTGTCATTTTCTGCAAATAAATGCTCTAAATGATAATATTTTTATTTGGAATTTGGGAGAAATGTTGTCAGTAGATCAAAGAATAAAAAAAAAATGTTAATTTCACCCAAACACATACCTATAAATAGTAAAACCAGAGAAACGTATATTAGTGCAGTGGTCTCATAATTTTTTCCAGAGCTGTATATCGTGAATTGCCCATAAGTTAGAAAAGAAATGGAGATATGATTTTTAGGCCATATCACCCAGCCCTACTTGAGCTTGTCCTGAATAGAGGTCTGGAACAAGGAAGTAGAGTTCACAGGGAGTTCCATATAGAAAACACTGTCAGACAATTGTAGATTAATCTGTCTCATAGTCCACCACGTTCTGTACCACTATGACACCACCTTTATCGGCAGGCTTCACAATGACAGTCAAATGTTTTTTCAAATCATTCAAAGCTTTTCTCTGTTCTTTGGGCAAGTTATTCAACACCTTGTATTCACATGTTTTACTCAGTCAGTATCTTTGAGAAATCTTTTTTCAAATCTGCAATATGTTTCCAGTGATGCATTATTTCTCGGAGGCATGCAGTGCATTCGGAAAGTATTCAGACCCCTTGACTTTTTCCACATTTTGTTAAGTTACAGCCTTATTCTAAAATTGATTAAATTGTTTTTTTCCTCAACAATCTACACACAATACCCCATAATGACAAAGCAAAAACAGGTTTTTAGAAATATGACATTTACATAAGTATTCAGACCCTTTACTCAGTACTTTGTTGAAGCACTTTTGGCAGCGATTACAGCCTCGAGTCGTCTTGGTGTATGATGCTACAAGCTTGGCAAACCCGTATTTGGGGAGTTTCTCCCATTCTTCTCTGCAGATCCTCTCAAGTTCTGTCAGGTTGGATGGGGAGCGTCGCTGCACAGCTATTTTCAGGTTTCTCCAGAGATATTTAAAACCGGGTTCAAGTCCTGCCTCTGGCTGGGCCACTCAAGGACATTCAGAGACTTGTCCCGAAGCCACTACTGCGTTGTCTTGGCTGTGTGCTTAGGGTCGTTGTCCTGTTGGAAGGTGAACCTTCGCCCCAGTCTGAGGTCCTGGAACATCAGGATCTCTCTGTACTTTGCGCTGTTCATCTTTCCCTCAATCCTGACTAGTCTCCCAGTCCCTGCCGCTGAAAAACATCCTCACAGCATGATGCTGCCACCACCATGCTTCATACACATTAGGGATGGTGCCAGGTTTCCTCCAGATGTGACGCTTGGCATTCAGGCCAGAGTTCAATCTTGGTTTCATCCGACCAGATAATCTTGTTTCTCATGGGAGTCCTTTAGGTGACTTTTGGCAAACTCCAAGGGGGCTGTCATGTGCCTTTTACTGAGTACTGGTTTCCGTCTGGCCACTCTACCATAAAGGCCTGATTGGTGGAGTGCTGCAGAGATGGTTGACCTTCTGGAAGGAACATCTCAAGGATTATCAATGGAAACAGGATGCCCTGAGCTTAATTTCGAGTCTAATAGCAAAGGGTCTGAATACTTATGTAAATAAGGTATTTCTGTTTCACATTTCTAAAAACCTGTTTTCACTTTGTCATTATGGGGTATTGTGTGTAGATTTATTGAAGATATTTAAAAAAATCAATTTTAGGATAAGGTTGTAACGTAACAAAATGTGGAAAACATCAAGGGGTCTAAATACTTTCCAAATGCACTGTATATACTGTATTTATACATTATTTTAATATCAGGACACTGTAAAGTCCATTATTCCTCTGAAGAGTATGAATTAGGCTGTTTGAGAAGGTTTGAATCCTAAGCAACCTACATACACATTATTTAAATACAATAGACCAACA
The DNA here is from genome assembly GCF_020615455.1 of Coregonus clupeaformis. Classification (NCBI taxonomy): domain Eukaryota; kingdom Metazoa; phylum Chordata; class Actinopteri; order Salmoniformes; family Salmonidae; genus Coregonus; species Coregonus clupeaformis. The sequence continues at coordinate 34,194,769 of NC_059206.1, read as the reverse complement.
TAGCTACTGAAGTAGGTCAAAGCTGTGTGCTGGAAAACCTTGGTAGAGCATGGGTGGAGATGGCATTGTGGTGCTCATGTGAATTTATTAGATTTTTCAGCTTCAGACCAATACCTACTTCTCACTTAAATTTTGTTTTTAATGTCCATGGTTTTTACACTGGAAGGTAATTCTCTGTTAAAGGTGCATTATACAAAAAAAAAATTGGAGCAACCAAGTCTGCCATTGGCAGTGCTATTGTAACCTTTAAAGAGAAATATTACAATTGTTCAACTTCATATTCATCATCTTCAGCACAACCCCAACATCAATATATGCAAAAATTGCGTTTATATATTTTGTAGTAAATAAGATGGAGGAAGATAAGTGTTTCCAATGACATAATCAGTGTGCATCGAGTGATTTTAACCTACTAATTGTCTACATTGTAAAATATTACAATTCCCATTGAAAGCAAAGTACAGGAAAATGGTTTTAAGTCATTGGACTTTGAAGGTCGTATAACTCAGCCATAGAAACTAAACAAAGATATCCCTATGTACACTAGAGCCGCGTCTTTGTTGTGCCTTTTCCAGCTTGTTTCTAGCCTAAAGTGTTGTATCCTACACATTTATATAATCCGGGTTTGAAGCTGTACTGTAAGTCGCTCTGGATAAGAGCGTCTGCTAAATGACTAAAATGTAAATGTAAAATGGGTTTAGGAGGGCATTAGCCCCCTCCCCCCACTCTGAGCGCTGTGCCACTGGAATGGTTGTGCACAGCAGAGTTGTTGACAAATATCCAACACATGGGGTAGCCCAGCATCCTGATTGGAGCTGTAAATACAATCAATGCAGTCAAATAGCAGAGTTGTTAGTTTGGCACTTTTGATCAGCACAGATTTGGATTAAAATGTCAAGAAGACAGGAGAAGGAGCATACTGGACTCTATTCTGGATGCTCGAAACAGGTCAATAAAATATATGCTAACAAGCATGCATTTGCACACTGCACTGCACAACCGTGCTGTTTACATAAGCATTTGTTTTCTCAGCCACAGTTTGAGTTGTGTCCTGTCTGACAGTGAAATATGGCTAGCTCTTACTGTAGCTTGGACTATGTAGTAGCTAGTTAGCAATTAGCCCAAAGTTTGGTGTTGGTTTTGAACTGATGTAGCTAGGTAGCTATGGTTTGTGGAAAAATGTAGGACTGGCATTTGGACGTGAGCTAGCTATCGTTAGCTTGCTTCTGTGGCAGGTCAGCTGTTGTTGTCTGGCTCTAGCTAGCTAGCTAATGGCTGAAGTTATTTGTGTAACAAACCTTCCATAAACAAATATAGCTAGCTACCTTTCTTTGCAGAGGCTAGCTGCTGGACTTTGGACAAACAAGCTAACGTTAGATAGGTAAAGTTAGCTAGCTACCTAACTAATCAAAATATTGGTTTGCATTTATTGATTAACCACAGCTTGAATACCACCATATACCTATCTATCTACAGTAGCCTAGGTTCTACTTCTTATGACTGGCATCATGTTGCAGCAGCAGCTGTGTTGTTGCTTGATCCGGTTAGATAGAACTCTGAGCCATCTGAGATTCGGCTGAAAACATGTTAATGTCAGAAATGCTACAAAAAGGTATCACATCGTTGGTTCTTAAATCGACGGAAATGTGCACGTGAAAGAGAGAAATTATACATTTAATAAAAACAGTTGCACCTACAAACTTAGTCAATCCGAAACTTTTTAAATCCAATGGTCACTTTATGGACATTATAGTCTCGTTTTAATCCGACGTCTAATATTTGAGCTAGGTAGTCGAAGAAAATACTCTAACTAAATTGCTAACGGCTATGTTAAAAATCCGGTATGTGGTTCACAGTAACGGTTGATTTGTTGATTTGCAAATTTTGGTGTCATATTGGCTTAGCTATGATGGTAACATTGAGCTTCAAACAATGCATACTACAGTCGCATACTATAGTAATAAGTACTCCATGTATTCTGAATTATGTTAATGTGTTCTGCTGTTAAAGGGATACTTCAGGATTTTGGTAATGAAGCCCTTTATCCATTTCCCCAGTCAGATAAACTCGTGAATACCATTTTTATGTCTCTGCGTGCAGTAGATAAAGGGCTTAATTGCCAAAATCCCGAAGTATCACTTTAACATGTATTCTGTGCCCGTTCTCTAAGATTTCCACATGTATTACAGTACCAGTCAAAACCTACTCATTCAAGGGTTTTTCCTATTTTCTACATTGTAGAATAATAGTGAAGACATGAAAACATTGAAATAACACATCTGGAATCATGTAGTAACCAAAACAGTGTTAAACAAATCAAAATATATTGATTGGCAACCCTTTGCCTTGATGACAGCTTTGCACACTCTTGGCATTCTCTCAACCAGCTTAACCTGGAATGCTTTTCCAAGAGTCTTGAAGGAGTTCCCACATATGCTGAGCATTTGTTGGCTACCTTTCCTTCACTCTGCAGTTCGACTCATCCCAAACCATCTCAGTTGGGTTGAGGTCGGGGGATTCTGGAGGCCAGGTCATCTGATGCAGCACTCTCCTCCTTGGTAAATTAGCCCTTACACAGACTGGAGGTGTCATTGTCCTGTTGAAAAACAAATGATAGTCCCACTAAGCCCAAACCAGATGGGATGGCGTATCACTGCAGAATTCTGTGGTAGCCATGCTGGTTAACTGTGCCTTGAATTCTAAATAAAGCACCCCCACACCATAACACCTCCTCCTCCATGCTTTACGGTGGGAAATACACATGCGGAGATCATCCATTCACCCACACCGCATCTCACAAAGACATGGCAGTTGGAACCAAAAATCTCAAATTTTGACTCCAGACCAAAAGGTCAAATTTCCACCGGTCTATTGTCCATTGCTCGTGTTTCTTGGCCCAAGCAAGTCTCTTCTTATTATTGGTGTCCTTTAGTAGTGGTTTCTTTGCAGCAATTCGACCATGAAGGCCTGATTCTCACAGTCCCCTCTGAACAGTTGATGTTGAGATGTGTCTGTTACTTGAACTCTGTGAAGCACTTATTTGGGCTGCAATTTCTGAGGCTGGTAACTCTAATGAAGTTATCCTCTGCAGCAGAGGTAACTCTGGGTCTTCCATTCCTGTGGCGGTCCTCATGAGAGCCAGTTTCATCATAGCGCTTGATGGTTTTTGCGACTGCACTTGAAGAAACTTTCAAAGTTCTTGAAATGTTCCGTATTGACTGACCTTAAAGTAAGGATGGACTATCATTTCTCTTTGCTCATTTGAGCTGTTCTTTCCATAATATGGACTTGGTCTCATACCAAAATAGGGCTATCTTCTGTATATCCCCCCCCCGCACCATGCCACAATAAAACTGATTGGCTCAAACACATTAATTAACTTTGAAGAAGGCACACCTGTTAATTGAAATGCATTCCAGGTGACTACCTCATGAAGCTGGTTGAGAAAATGCCAAGAGTGTGCAAAGCTGTCATCAAGGCAAAGGCTGGCTATTTGAAGAATCTCAAATATAAAATATATTTTGATTTGTTTAACACTTTTTTGGTTACTACATGTTTCCATACGTGTTATTTCATAGTTTTGATATCTTCACTATTATTCTACAATGTAAAAAATATTACAAATAAAGAAAAACCCTTGAATGAGTAGGTGTGTCCAAACTTTTGACTGGTAGTGTATGTATTAGATAGTATATGTTACTACGTCTCCCATACATGATGTACAACTCATTCTACATAAACCCTTTTTGTTAATCTCTGTGACTCACCCTGTGAGTCCTGCTTGTCGGAGGCGGAGGTATAGCGGCCCTCCTTCATGGCCTTCAGGATGTGTTTGTAGTAGGGGTTCAGGTAGTGTTCGAAGTTCAGGAAGTCAAACTGGGAGTTGCCCGACTGCTTGGTTTTCAAAACAATCTCAAACTGGGCCCCCTGCTGGCACACAAAGTTGGCGGTCCTCTCGATGATGGCATGGGTTTTGGTGGTCGCTGGCTGGAAAGGAGAGAGGAAGAGCACACACACTGTAAGTCAAATGAAGTGTGGGGTTAAGGATAGGTGACAACCTGGGGCTGTATGTATCAAGCAAGAGTAGGAGTGCTGATCTAGGATCAGGTCCCCCCTGTCCATGTAACATTATTATTTGTGATCTAATAGGCAAAGGTGATCCTAAAATCAGCACTCCTAGTCTGAGACGCTTGATACATACGGCCCCAGACTCTCCTTTTAGGCAAGTTAATGTAACTGTATTTTATAACTGAGGCACAAGAGTAATCACTTCAGAAGCAAAGATGAAAAAGCTAAATACGCTACAACGTGACATGAAACAGGTTTTTAAGTGTGGTAGTTAATTCTTGGTGGGGTTCAACCAAATTATTTTTCCTAAAGACTGCAGCTGAGGTTTAATGGCTTCTTCACTAACAATAATTTACAAAATACTTGCAAGATGGAAATCATTGGGACTCGATTATTCAATATCAATGCGACTGTGTACTTTCAATTATGAATCATTCTCGTTAGTTACCCTCAGAAAAAGAGAGCAAAAACATGCATTTCTCATCAAGATGAAGAACCTGAATAATAAATGAAAACCTTTGGAGAGAAGACGCTTGGGCCTGAATATTCAACTACTACTACTCTTATTGCGAGTGCATAAACTCAACAGCAGCAAATAACCTTGCAATTATGAAGATAAACGAGGAACTTCTTATGGAATCATGACACACAGAGAGGAGGAGCAGAGAGAGAGACGATTCCTTCTCCCCACCCCCCAGGCTGTCAGACCGGCGTCTGCCTGTGCTGCCTGACTACTCAGACTTGTGATAACGGTGGAAACACAGCCGCATCCCCAAATTAATAATTCAGATCAGATATTCTGAGAATAGCGCCGGCTTTGTCTAATTGGCCGTTTCAAGATGGAGCAATTGGAAGGGCTTCGCAGGGTACCCAATCAAAATCTCATTACAAGGACACGTGGAAGGGACGCGCATGCGTGTCTGGACATCACAGAGGACACTTTGACAGCCAGAGTGAGGAAGATCTCTCTGTCAGATGCGTCTTTATTGAATTACTGTGTGTGTGTGTGTGTGTGTGTGTGTGTGTGTGTGTGTTTGTGCGCGTCCCTGAGTGTATGTAAGTGTGTGTGTGGTTGTGTCAGTCTGAAGTCTGTAGGGTGTGTGTGTGTTTGTGTCAGTCTGAAGTCTGTAGGGTGTGTGTGAGAGAGAGAATTGAGGCCATGCTGAGATGAAAGCCTCCCCTTCTTGAGTTTGAAGGAGCCTGCAGATGAAAGGCAACCGGCGGTCAATGGGGGAAGCAGCAGCAGTGGAGTGGAAAGTCTGTCCTAGTGGACTGAGATGGGGAGACAGACAGACGGCAGGCCCCTGATACTAACTGACGCAAACTAAAGCAGCACAGCAGACTCTTCTTAGTCTCCTCCCAGGCTGCAGGATGTGAGTGATGACCTCATTACCCTCCTTCAGATCAAACGCCTTATCGTTTGACTTGTCTGTGTCTGTCTATCGGTCTGTCTGCAGTCTGATCAGCCTCGCAACATCAATACCGCACAAGTCACTGTCTATCACGCACACAACACTCACAAGCAAGTTCTGCTGTTCTCTGCTCCGTTCCCTTCCTGTTCCCTCTCATAATAGGGAGTGTTATGTAAACCGTTGGACCCCTGGACCCACCATTGTTCAAATGTATACTGAACTAAAATATAAACGCAACATGCAACAATTTCAAAGAATTTACTGAGTTACAGTTCATATAAGGAAATCAGTCAATTGAAATAGATTAATTAGGCCCTAATCTATGGAATTCACATGACTGGGAATACAGATATGAATCTGTTGGTCACATATACCTAAAAAAAAAATGAGCCTCAGGATCTTGTCACGGTAAAATGCAATTGTGTTCATTGTCTGTAGCTTATACCTGCCCATACCATAACCCCACTGCCACCATATTGACATCAACAAACCACTCGCCCACACGACGCCATACACGTGGTTTGTGGTTGTGAGTCCAGTTGGACATACTGCCAAATTCTCTAAAACGACATTGGAGGTGGCTTATGGTAGAGAAATGAACAACAGCTCTGGTGGACATTCCTGTAGTCCCGTGTAGCTCAGTTGGTAGAGCATGGCGTTTGCAACGCCAGGGTTGTGGATTTGTTTCCCACGGGGGACCAGTATGGGAAGAAAAAAATTGGGGGAAAATGTATGCACTCACTAACTGTAAGTCGCTCTGGATAAGAGCATCTGCTAAATGACTAAAATGTAAATGTAATCATGCCAATTGAAAGCTCCCTAAAAACCTGTAACTTATATGTTTCCTGGACTTTCTTATATATCTCAGATATAGGACAGACACTTCAGAACAAACTCCCTTTAGATTTTTTTGGGGGGACTATCTGTTGTTCCATGTAGTGAATCTGTTATTCAATGCGTATGCATGGGCTAATAGCAGTATGGTCAAATTAAAATAGTCATCAAATATATATATATATATATTTTTTTTATATACTTCAATGGGTCTTAAAATTCAAAATCAAATAGCTAAATGATCCTTGGTATGACCTTTAAAAAATAAAATCCATATAGCTTACTAGAACCCCCTCCCCCCCGGCTTAGACTTATGGGTTAAAACCCATTCTGCACCCCTGTGGTCCACTGTGTATATTTAAGCATGAAGCAGTGGGATGTTGTGCAGGTTACTCACCAGCTCTACATCGGGGGGGATCGCCAGGCCCGGGGGCGCCACGAAGGGTTCCTCGCTCTCCTGCGGCTCTGCTTCTTCTGATGGGGAACAACCCACAAGGTCAGGGAGAGAGAGAAGAAGAAGAAGAGAGAGATTAGGATTCAACCTACAGTCACTGACACACAACAAGCACTTAACATTTCCTCCTCTCCTTCATCTACCCACTCTCATTTGGCCACGTTGCCCGAGGCACTCAGTTTCAGCTTTACTTACTCAACTTTCTGGGAGGTGGTGGTCCCTGTCACAATTATTTACAACATCAAACCCCCTCCCCCCCAGTGTGAAATAACACACGGACAGGTCATCTGGAAATTAGATTAAAATGGTATGCGATAGTTCACTGTGGGGAGGCTGCAGATGGATGTAGAGGTTAAGCACATTAATGCCAAACATGGCAGCCAAGGAGCCCAGCATAGATTTGTCCTGTGCTGATTTAATCAGGCGCACCGCCGCTCGCCCGAGGTGTGCCCCGGCCACCGACACCACAACAGAGACACGCGCACACACACACACACGGTAGAGGAGTTTTGTATTGCTGAGTAAACCCAGGCAGCGCTGTGCCAGGTGACAGTACTGATGATAGCACTCAGACACACAGCAGTAGTACTGTACCATCTGCTGAGGGAGGGGCACCTGGGCGTTGGCTAGAGGGGGGCAGGAGGGAGGGGTAGTATAATGCTGTGTTCATAACCAATTGGGAAGGTGGTCATTTCAGTTTTGAGGTAGTAAATACAAGTTGGATGCATTCACGTGCTTTTGTGATAGAATTAAGTGCCTTAATAATAACAAAATAATTATACAGAATCATAATGTGTACCAGTAAGTAATATGCTATTCATTTATCTAAATGTTGATTATACGATCTGTGTGCTCTATTGATGTCTGATCTGAGTTTGATTGGTTATACCTAATAATAATAATAATAATAATAATAATAATAATAATAATAATAATAATAATAATAATAATAATAATATGCCATTTAGCAGACGCTTTTATCCAAAGCGACTTACAGTCATGCGTGCATAAATGTTTGTGTATGGGTGGTCCCGGGGATCGAACCCACTACCTTGGCATTACAAGCGCCGTGCTCTACCAGCTGAGCTACAGAGGACCACCTGTTGCGGTGACCGTATTACCGCCACAACAGCGGTCATGAGTCATAAAGGCAATCAAATTCCATGTGACCATTTAGTCATGGTAATTAGGCTTCTCCAAACTCTAAAAGATGCTGATGGCCATTAGTAGCCTACCAAACTTGCTAACTGCCTGGTACTCAGCACTCTATTGTCCCTCTAATTACATTTAAATTTTAGTCATTTAGCAGACGCTCTTATCCAGAGCGACTTACAGTTAGTGAATACATATATATATATATATATATATATTTTTTTTTCTTTTCTGGTCCCCCGTGGGAATCGAACCCACAACCCTGGCGTTGCAAACGCCATGCTCTATCAACTGAGCTACATTCCTGCCGGCCATTCCCTCCCCTACCCTTGACAACGCTAGGCCAATTGTGCGCTGCCCATGAGTCTCCCAGTCGCAGCCGGCTGCGACAGAGCCTGGATTCGAACCAGGATCTCTAGTGGCACAGCTAGCACTGCAATGCCTTAGACCACTGCGCCACTCAGGAGACTCACTCTGACATCACTGAAAATGTTATCGAAAATCTAATCAAACACTTTTTATTGATTTTATTTAACCTTTATTTAACTAGGCAAGTCAGTTAAGAACAAATTCTTATTTACAATGACGGCCTACCAAAAGGCCTCCTGCGGGGACGGGGGCTGGGATAAAAAAAAATTAAAACATATATAGGACAAAACACACATCACAACAAGAGAGACACCACAACACTACATAAAGAGATACCTAAGACAACAACATAGCATGGCAGCAACACATGAAACCACAGCATGGTAGCAACACAACATGACAACAACATGGAAGCAAAACAACATGACAGTAGCACAAAACATGGTACAAACATTATTGCGCACAGACAACAGTACAAAGGGCAAGAAGGTAGAGACAACAATACATCACGCGAAGCAGCCACAACTGTCAGTAAGAGTGTCCATGATTGAGTCTTCGAATGAGGAGATGAGATAAAACTGTCCAGTTTGAGTGTTTTTTGCAGCTCGTTCCAGTCGCTAGCTGCAGCGAACTGAAAAGAGGACGACCCAGGGATGTGTCCGCTTTGGGGACCTTTAACATAATGTGACTGGCAGAACGGGTGTTGTATGTGGAGGATGAGGGCTGCAATAGGTATCTCAGATAGGGGGGAGTGAGGCCTAAGAAGGTTTTATAAATAAGAATCAACCAGTGGGTCTTGCGACGGGTATACAGAGATTACCAAAAGAGGAGTATAGAGTATAGTGATGTGTCCTATAAGGAGCATTGGTCGCAAATCTGATGGCCAAATGGTAAATAACATCTCGCCGCTCGAGAGCACCCTTACCTGGTGATAAATTACATCTCCGTAATCTAGCATGGGTAGCACTTCATGAGAGCCCATGAGCTCATGTTGCGCAACAGTTCTATAGGCTATGCAATTGCGAAGAAAACAGAGTGATGGCCTCTACTAAAAAGAGGAGGATCCCATCAGCTTTTTATAGACTAGGCCTACTACATTTATTTCTCAACATTCCTAATATTAAACACATTGTTTATCTTTACAACAGGAGTATAGACTACCTGGCTGGCATGAAAATGAACCACTGGAAAAGCGTCCTCCATTCGCTATTTAAGTGCACAGATGACATTTTTTCGAGACAGGTGCATGATAACGGTCCATTCTAAATCAAAACAAATTTCACACATTATTTAGTATATGTAAAGACAAGATCAAATCAAGAATAGTCTGATCGGTGACAATATTAGCCTATCACTTGTGAATGATATATTATTACTTGTGAATGTGCCCAGCATAAGAAACTGCCTTTTTTTTGCGACTTTTTCTAATCATAGTCACACACCTCATGTAGCCTAGACCATTGGCCTATATGTTTTGATAAGGTTTGTATCACAACTAAAGTGGCCAAATAACTTCTTAAAATTAAACACATTAATCTGCTTTACAAGGGATTTAGAGCCTAACTGGCATACATAAGCAGCGCGTGAGTTTCAAGTTTGGGGAAGATGATTTTCACCATAAAAATGCAACTTTATAATAAAAGCATTACATGCATAATCACATTTACGGTCATTTTTGATAATGGTGTTTTCCCGCTAATAGAACATTCGCGCTTATAGCCTACTGCCATCTATTGCACCCCACAACTGTCCCAGACAATGTTTGGGAATATTTATTTATTGCACAGAATAGGTCGACTTTTGTACTATGGGGGATAGTCGATTGACATAGTCCAGTGCTTTTGCTGTTCGTTAGGCCTACTCATCTTGTTGGCTGACGAAAAGTAAATGTGGACAGTTCTTCCAATATCTTCAATATGCAGCTTGGAATTGGATAAGGACTCACGCAGGTGCATCCCGGATGTGCCTGTCTTCACTTGTAGCCTGTGAGAAAGACCCGATCACGTGATGGAGAGCCATGTGAGTGAGAGGTGCTTCGGATTGCGCAGCACACTCAGGGATTAGGGCACAATGCAGCACTCGGGGCCACAAAAGGCATGGATTTTTTTAGGAAGCATTACGGCCACAAAGGGGATGCCGCCATGAAATTAGAGGTATTATCAAGCGCTTGTCAAATTGTGAATGAGAGACTATTTAAGTGTGTATAGCCTGCGCAAAAAACAAAGCAGAGCTCATTCCTATCAAGCAACTTTTTTCAAATCATCATTAGTCTCATCATGCAGCCTTACAATGTATTAAAAATCAAAACCTATAACCCAACGTTTGTAGAACTAAAGTTACATTAATAACTCTTAATTAAGCATATAGGACTACCTATTTCTTTGTTAACTATTAAATATTAAATATTAGACAGCAAGGCTCTTGATCCAGGAGGGGATTCTCTGCTTTTACAAAGCGAAACTTGATTTTGGAAGAAGCTAACCACTAGATAGCTAACTAGCAAACCAAATGCACAACTGCTGAGCATTTAGCACATTTTAAACAGTTGTCTTATAACTAATAAGTTATCTTGCTTGCAAAAATGTAGTTATGAATGTCATACTGTAACTAGATCACCTGCCGCATGCTGCACAACAGTGAGTGACTCACAAGGCTCCGGTCTCTCATTGTTGTGTGCTTGTAAACATAATGTGACTGGGGACTACCGGTAAGCTTCACTGAAAAATTATGTGACAGGTGAAATTAAGAACGGGATTGACTGCAGGTATTTAAAAAGTTGCTAAAAAAATTAAAATGGCAACAAAACAAACGTTGGAAATAGTTAACGGTATTGGAAAACCATCCCACGGATATTTCAAAATACCCCGGTATACGTTATACCGACCAAGCATAGAACACACTGTCATACACGTCGATCCAGAGCATCCCAAACATGCTCAATGGGTGACATGTCTGGTGAGTATGCAGATCATGGAAGAACAGGGAGATTCTTAGCTTCCAGGAATTGCATACAGATCCTTGCGACATGGGGCCGTGCATTATCATGCTAAAACATGAGGTGATGGCGGCGGATGAATGGCACGACAATGGGCCTCAGGATCTCATCATGGTATGTCTGTGCATTCAAAATACCATAGATAAAATGCAATTGTGTTTGTGTCCGTAGCTTATGCCTGCCTGCCTGCCCATACCATAAACCCACCACCACGGGGCACTCTGTTCACAACGTTGACATCAGCAAACCTCTCACCCACACGACGCCATACACGTTGTCTGCCATCTGCCTGGTACAGTTGAAACCGGGATTCATCCGTGAAAAGCACACTTCTCCAGCGTGCCAGTGGCCATCAAAGGTGAACATTTGCCCACTGAAGTTGGTTACAACGCCAAACTGCAGTCAGATTTTTTTTTTTAAAGACTGATATGGAGGTCCAGAGCTGGCATAGTTACACGTGGTCTGCGGTTGTGAGGCTGGTTGGATGTACTGCCAAATTCTCTAAAACGGCTTATGGTGGACATTCCTGCAGTCAACATGCCAATTCCACATTCCCTCACAACTTGAGACATCTGTGGCATTGTGTTGTGTGACAAAACCGCACATTTTAGAGTGGCCTTTTATTGTCCCCAGCACAATGTGCACCTGTGTAATGATCATGCTGTTTAATCAGCTTCTTGATATGCCACACCTGTCAAGTGGATGGATTATCTTGGCAAAGGAGAAATGCTCACTAACAGGGATGTAAACCAAATTTGAGAGAAATACGCTTTATGTGCGTATGGAAAATGTATGGGATCTTTTATTTCAGCTCTTGAAACATGGGACCAACACTTTACATGTTGCGTTTATATTACTAAACTATATGGAATTGTTTTAAGAAGGTCATTTCAAGGATTATTTAGGTATTTCATTTAGAATTTTAAGACTCCTTGAAGTATCAAAAAATATTTTTATTTTATTTTTTATTCTATTAGCCCAAAAAAATCTAAAGGAAGATTGTTCTTAAGTGTTTGTCCTATATCTGAGATATACAGTGAGGGAAAAAAGTATTTGATCCCCTGCTGATTTTGTACGTTTGCCCACTGACAAAGAAATGATCAGTCTATAATTTTAATGGTAGGTTTATTTGAACAGTGAGAGACAGAATAACAAAAAAATCCAGAAAAACGCATGTCAAAAATTTTATAAATTGATTTGCATTTAATGAGGGAAATAAGTATTTGACCCACTCTCAATCAGAAAGATTTCTGGCTCCCAGGTGTCTTTTATACAGATAACAAGCTGAGATTAGGAGCACACTCTTAAAGGGAGTGCTCCTAATCTCAGTTTGTTACCTGTATAAAAGACACCTGTCCACAGAAGCAATCAATCAATCAGATTCCAAACTCTCCACCATGGCCAAGACCAAAGAGCTCTCCAAGGATGTCAGGGACAAGATTGTAGACCTACACAAGGCTGGAATGGGCTACAAGACCATCGCCAAGCAGCTTGGTGAGAAGGTGACAACAGTTGGTGCGATTATTCGCAAATGGAAGAAACACAAAAGAACTGTCAATCTCCCTCGGCCTGGGGCTCCATGCAAGATCTCACCTCGTGGAGTTGCAATGATCATGAGAATGGTGAGGAATCAGCCCAGAACTACACAGGAGGATCTTGTCAATGATCTCAAGGCAGCTGGGACCATAGTCACCAAGAAAACAATTGGTAACACACTACGCCGTGAAGGACTGAAATCCTGCAGTGCCTGCAAGGTCCCCCTGCTCAAGACAGCACATATATAGGCCCGTCTGAAGTTTGCCAATGAACATCTGAATGATTCAGAGGAGAACTGGGTGAAAGTGTTGTGGTCAGATGAGACCAAAATCGAGCTCTTTGGCATCAACTCAACTCGCCGTGTTTGGAGGAGGATGAATGCTGCCTATGACCCCAAGAACACCATCCCCACCGTCAAACATGGAGGTGGAAACATGCTTTCGGGGTGTTTTTCTGCTAAGGGGACAGGACAACTTCTCTGCATCAAAGGGACGATGGACGGGACCATGTACCGTCAAATCTTGGGTGAGAACCTCCTTCCCTCAGCCAGGGCATTGAAAATGGGTCGTGGATGGGTATTCAAGCATGACAATGACCCAAAACACACGGCCAAGGCAACAAAGGAGTGGCTCAAGAAGAAGCACATTAAGGTCCTGGAGTGGCCTAGCCAGTCTCCAGACCTTAATCCCATAGAAAATCTGTGGAGGGAGCTGAAGGTTCGAGTTGCCAAACGTCAGCCTCGAAACCTTAATGACTTGGAGAAGATCTGCAAAGAGGAGTGGGACAAAATCCCTCCTGAGATGTGTGCAAACCTGGTGGCCAACTACAAGAAACGTCTGACCTCTGTGATTGCCAACAAGGGTTTTGCAACCAAGTACTAAGTCATGTTTTGCAGAGGGGTCAAATACTTATTTCCCTCATTAAAATGAAAATCAATTTATAACATTTTTGACATGCGTTTTTCTGGATTGTTTTGTTGTTATTCTGTCTCTCACTGTTCAAATAAACCTACCATTAAAATTATAGACTGATCATGTCATTGTCAGTGGGCAAACGTACAAAATCAGCAGGGGACCAAATACTTTTTTCCCTCACTGTAAGAAAGATCAGGAAACCTTTGTTGTTGTATTTAACCCCTTATTTTTGGCACTAAACAGTCTCCATATATACTTCCATTCACTTTTAAACTGGTACCGGGGGACCTTCAGACAAGTCTTGTGCAAAACAACCACCATGTACATGTTCGTGAGAGTCTCACCTTTCCAGAGGGGTCATATTAGTGTGCAGCCCAAACTGTTCGGACTCTACAGACAGAAGTAGGCAGATCGGCTGTTCACTGGGCCTAGTGAAGAGGCTGGAGCCCAGCACTGGACCTCACAGATGATTAACAGTCAGTACAGTAGCTAGCCAGTAAGACTACTTCACATTCAGTGCTGAAACTTGAAAAAGCTTTATTTTGTATGGCTTCAGGGCTTCAAATAGTGGTTTATGTGACTCCGGGGAGCCTGCCATGCTAAAGAATTAATCACAGGGTTTAATCACAGGGTCTCCACCAGTGAATTCATGCGTCTAGTGTGAGATGTGTGTCTCTCTCTTTCTCCTCTCTCTCCCCCTAACGGCAGGTCAGAGAAAGATGCTCAGTGGTTTCAAGTGGTATCAAGAGGTATTGTAAATATGTAGGTGAGAGTTTACTTACATTTAAAATCATTTTTTGTAATGTGTGTGTAATTTGTGGATTACATTTTTTAAATTTAATTTGTGTGTGTTTATGTGTGTGTGCTTACCCGTCTCCCTGTTGGCCTCCTCTTCCTCAGTGGGTTGAGAAGGGTCGTAGTAGTCTGCGCTGTAGCGGAAGCCCACTGCGTTATAAGTGCCTTCATCTGCCAGAGCTTCACTCAGACGCTTGTACTCTTCCTCTGTGTGAGACAAACATACATAATAAAAGATTGAGGGAAATGGAATGGTAGATTTATTGAAAAATACAGCCATAGTAGGCTATTGTAGGGATTGTCTCTAGTAAGACACAAAAACATTGGATTCATTCAAAATCATCATTCCATCCATCCTGCATAGTTTCAAGGATGTGAAGAGTGCCGTGAGCTGAGAGCTGACAAAAACTAAAGCAGATCGAAGCCAGGCTTACCTTATAACACCCCACTTTTCTATTGCAATTCATCTCATAGTAAAGGACTATGAGCAATCAAAGATAAAATCCTATCTAACATGATCAATATTTTTTATGTGTCTCGTGTCCCCAGATGGATAATTGCTAAAGCCCCACTACTCAAGGGCACACGAGCGTGAGGGGACGAAAGTAACACAAATTACATGAGGACTCATGCAATCCTGTCAGTTTGGGAATTAAACACCATATTTCACTTAAACCTTTTGAAACTATTTCATTTTAAGAGTCACTTAGGCTAGATTTAATCTAGTAAAGGTGATTCTTTATGTAATCGTCAGAGCTATTTCATTATAAGTGACAGAATATTTGCTATGAAGTGTGCATTGCTAAAATAACCTTAGGCTAGTCTGTGTTTAAAATGATGTGCATTTCAACACTCAAGACTTTAAGCCAGGGGTGTCAAACTCATTTTAGCTCAGGGGCCACATGGAGGAAAATCTATTCCCAAGTGGGCCGGACCGGAAAAATCATGGTATATATAACTTAAAAACAACAACTTCTGATTGTTTTCTTTGTTTTAATACGATCAACATACAACATAAAGCTGGAGCCTGAGGACAGTGTGTCCAAAATAGTACAAGCACAACATCACTATTAATCATAAAACACGTCAAGTTTATTTGAAAATTCTAAAGAAAAAGAACACAAACACACAATGCCTCAGTGATTAACAGAACTGTTTCACAGATCACAGAACTATATCAGGGGGTCATTTCTCAGGCAGAAATGTAGATACAAATAATGAAATCCTGTTCCCCAAACAAGTGCAAGAACCACAGAGTCAAGAATAGGTTAAATATACAAATAAAATAAAATCAATTAAAAACAATAGCACATCAACATAAAAACATATAAACATAAAGCTGGAGCCTGAGGACAGTGTGTCCAAAAGCACAACATCACTATTAATCATAAAACACCTCAAGTTATTTGAAAGTTCTGAGGACAAAGAACACACAAACACACAATGCCTCAGTGATTCACAGAAGTATATAACAGACCACAGAACTATATCAGGGTGTCTCATGTAGCACTTTAAGTGGGGTTGCATAGTTTATTTGACTCCTGATACCTGGCATCTTTTAGCTTTCACCAGTGCATCAATATCAGGCGTCACATCCTGAGTGGCAGCCAACTTCAGGATGTGATTCAAGTGCTTGTCGTGAGCCTTGAGCGCAGCTTTGTTTTATTTATGCTCATTACAGAGAAAACTTGCTCACAAAGATATGTGGTTCCAAACATGCACAACAGTTTTGCAGTGAGGGCTGTCAAGTTGGGGTAACCTGGCAAGAGATTCTGATTAAATGTGTCCAAGCCAGCTGCGGCAAATTTGCCCTTCAAATCCGAGTCACACTGCAAGTCTATTATTTCAAGTTGGATGCTGACGGGCAGATCAGAGGGATTCACGGTGAATGGCGAGCAAAAAACGTTGAAGTCTTTCTCCAGTTCACCAAAAATCTGAAAGCGTTGCTCAAACTCCCGTAACAGTCCCGTTATTTTATCTTTGAACCGCTTCATGTCTGCCACATGTTGGGTCGCGCACACATTTTTCAGACAGGGGAAGTGAGCTGCATCACCACCGGCAAGTTGCGTCTCCCACAATGACAGCTTCAACTTGAAAGAACGTATGCTGTCATAATACTGCGTGACAACTTTGTTGCGCCCTTGCAGCTGTTTGTTCAAGTTATTCAGGTGCTCTGTAACATCCACCATAAATGCAAGGTCCTGCATCCATTCTGCGGAATGGAATTCTAACACTGGTTTGCCCTTTTCTTCCATGAACTGTTCAATTTCTTCTCGTAAATCAAAGAAACGCCTCAGCACCTCGGCTTAACCATCTTACCTCAGTGTGGTATGGCAGGCCATAGATGTGGTCTTTCTCTCTGAGAAGGCTGTCAAACTGACGGTGATTCAGGCTTCTGGATCGGATGAAATTAACAGTTTGGATGACCACCTTCATGACGTTATCCATCTTTAATGACTTGCAACACAAAGCCTCCTGGTGCAAAATACAGTGAAAAGTCAAAAAATCACGTCCTCCATTTGCAGATTGTACTTTCTCTCTGAACTTTGTCACAACGCCTGCTTTTTTCCCGATCATTGAGGGTGCACCATCTGTAGCCAGGCTGACAGCGCGGGACCAGTCCACTCCGACCCTGTCCAGCGCGCCGACGAGTGCGGTAAAAATATCAGCTGCTGTCGTATCTGTCATCGGCACCAACTCCACGAACTCCTCGGTGACGGTCAATGTGTCATCAACTCCGCGGATGAAAATGGCCAGTTGTGCAACATCTGTAATGTCTGTGCTTTCATCAATTGCAACCGAAAACGCAATAAATGACTTTACTTTTTGCTTCAACTGGCTGTCTAAATCCACTGAAAGATCGGAAATCCTGTCTGCAACTGTGTTTCTTGTCAGGCTGATATTTACAAAAGCCTGACGCTTTTCAGGGCACACAATCTCCGCTGCCTTCATCATGCATGTTTTTACAAATTCACCCTCACTAAATGGTTTTGAAGCCACTGCGATTTCATTAGCAATGAGGTAGCTAGCTTTCACTGCAGCGTCACTGATGTCTCGGCTGTGAGTAAACACAGACTTGACCTACTTGCTCTGCCCCGGTTTAAACAGTTTGCTTGCTTAACACAATTGCTATTGCGCCATCCAGTGGACGCAATTGGAACAGCAGTTTTTTTTATTGAAAAATTGCAGCGCATTTTTATACTTTACAAAATCATCTCGCGGGCCGGATTAAACCCGTTTGCGGGCCGGACGTTTGACACCCCTGCTTTAAGCCAATAAAATAGAAATCTTTGGACAGGAGACAAAGGTAGTTAAAAGTTCATGAAAAAAGATACACTACGGTAGAGCTGACCCCATTTAGTCGACCGAGATTCTTTAGTCGAGCAGTAGAAAAAAAAAATATATATACACACTACCGGTCAAAAGTTTTAGAACACCTACTCCTTCAAGGGTTTTTCTTTATTTTTACTATTTTCTACATTGTAGAATAATAGCGAAGACATCAAAACTATGAAATAACACATATGGAATCATGTGGTCCTCTGTAGCTCAATTGGTAGAGTATGGTGCTTGTAACGCCAGGGTAGTGGGTTCGATCCCCGGGACCACCCATACCTAAAAATGTATGCACGCATGACTGTAAGTCGCTTTGGATAAAAGCGTCTGCTTAATGGCATATTATTATTATTATTATTATTATTATTATTATTATTATTATGATGTAGTAACCAAAAAAGTGTTAAACAAATCAAAATATATTTTATATTTGAGACTCTTCAAAGTAGCCACCCTTTGCCTTGATGACAGCTTTGCACACTTGTCATTCTCTCAACCACCTTCACGAGGTAGTTACCTGGAATGCATTTCAATTAACAGGTGTGCCTTGTTAAAAGTTAATTTGTGGAATTTCTTTCCTTCTTAATGCGTTTGAGTCTATCAGTCGTGTTGTGACAAGGTAGGGGTGATATACAGAAGATAGCCATATTTGGTAAAATACCAAGTCCATATTATGGCAAGAACAGCTCAAATAAGTAAACAGAAATGACAGTCCATCATTACTTTAAGACATTAAGGTCAGTCAATCCGGAAAATGTCAAGAACTTTGAATGTTTCTTCAAGTGCAGTCACAAAAACCATCAAGCGCTATGATGAAACTGGCTCTCATGAGGACCAGCAAAGGAAAGGAAGACCTAGAGTTACCGCTGCTGCAGAGGATAAGTTAATTAGAGTTAACTGCACCTCAGATTACAGCCCAAATAAATGCTTCACAGAGTTCAAGTAACAGACACATCTCGACATCAACTGTTCAGAGGTCGAATTGCTGCAAAGAAACCACTACTACAGGACACCAATAAGAAGAAGAGACTTGCTTGGGCCAAGAAACACGGGCAATGGACATTAGACCGGTGGAAATCTGTCCTTTGGTCTGATGCATCCAAATTTGAGATTTTTGGTTGCAACCACCATGTCTTTGTGAGACGCAGTGTGGGTGAACAGATGATCTCCGCATGTGTGGATCCCACCGTGAAGCATGGAGGAGGTGGTGTGATAGTGTGGGGGTGCTTTGCTGGTGACACTGTCAGTGATTTATTTAGAATTCAAGGCACACTTAACCAGCATGGCTACCACAGCATTCTGCAGCGATACGCTATCCCATCTGGTTTGCGCTTAGTGGGACTATCATTTGTTTTTCAACAGGACAATGACCCAAAACACACCTCCAGGCTGTGTAAGGGCTTTTTGACCAAGGAGAGTGATGGAGTGCACCATCAGATGACCTGGCCTCCACAATCACTCAACCTCAACCCAATTGAGATGGTTTGGGATGAGTTGGACTGCAGAGTGAAAGAAAAGCAGCCAACAAGTGCTCAGCATTTGTGGGAACTCCTTCAAGACTGTTGGAAAAGCATTCCAGGTGAAGCTGGTTGAGAGAATGCCAAGAGTGTGTAAAGCTGTCATCAAGGTAATGGGTGGCTACTTTGAAGAATCTCAAATCTCAAATATATTTTGATTTGTTTAACACTTTTTTGGTTACTACATGATTCGATATGTGTTATTTCATAGTTTTGATGTCTTCACTATTATTCTACAATGTAAAAAATTGTACAAATAAAGAAAAACCCTGGAATGAGTAGGTGTGTCCAAACTTTTGACTGGTACTGTATATCATGGTGTACAAGAAACCTGTCTGATTCGCGCATGTCTGAGTGGACTGATCCATTATGGAGGCTGTCAGGATGGCACAATCCATCAGTCAAAGACATGCGCTACTGAAATTGTATATGGTTATATTACATAAGAACAATGGTGTAACACTAATAATAATAAATACGCTTTCTCCCGCGTTAGATAGTGGTCGCTGTCCGCGGTTCAGAAACACATCAGTGTGCTGTTGAATTGGCACCTTTTCCAAGACCATGTTGCTATGTGCATAATAGCAAAGTTAACCAGCATATTGGTGTTGAGAACAGAAGCAGCAGCAGAATGAGGAGATGAGAAAACAGCCCTTGCCTTATTTTCTTAGAAAAGTGAGGAGAGGAAACCCCAAATTAAGGTCTATAATCAATAGCCTAACTCTTAAATGTACCTGGCTTTATAAATCATCAATATATCTACAGAAATACGACAGATCCTGCTTATGTTGCCTGTTTGAGTGTTTGTTTAATAGCCTACTGATTCCGTGAGCACCAAGCCTCACGCAAAGACATGTCAAGTAAACAATTTAATGAATTCGGCTGTTTTTAATCTTTGCTTTGCTGTAATAAAGGCTTTACAGTTTTTTCATTAGAACAGCCTCTCTGGTATTATTTATAATTTATTTAGTGTTGTTTACACGATTCCAAATTGTCCGAAAAATAAAATGTATAATAATAATGCTCCTTTTTCTTGATCACCTTCTTATTGTTACTATTAGTATTATTATTATGATCACAAGTAATGTCATTATCATTAGTAGGCTTAAGTATAGCAGCCTTGTATAACCACCATTGAGCTGTAGGCATAAGAGCGCATCCTGTTTAGTCTTAATACCGTAACTTACTTAAGCCTATATTTCAATACTTATATAGGCTACTGTATCAATCATTCATTCGTTCATGTCGTCACACAGCATACGAGTCATGATTTGACATGCAAACAAGTATTTTAGTTTTTAAATAAAATAAAGCGAGCCTTAAATAATTAGCTTAAACAATAAATCAACCGTTCCATTTCGGAAATTGCATTCACTAATTTATGCAACTGTTTTTAGTCTTTGCTGTAATAAAGGCTTTAAAAAAAAATAGGTTACAACAGACTCTCTGGTACGCTTATAATTTATTTAGTGTTGTTTACATTGTTCCAAACGGTCAGTAAAATTATATTGTAATCTATACAGCACCTGTTTGGCACACATAATATGAATGCTGTGCTTGCTCCTAACCTTCTTTTTCTTGATCTCCAGTGTTTTCCACAACTAGTCATATTTATTCCTCACATTTGACTTTTCCTTTACCAACTATGTGCATGAGCACAAAGCACAACATCTGTAATTTTAGTCCTGTCCGAATCTGCCATTTCAGCAATGTTTACATGGCAGGGGAGTAACAATTCCACACAGAATAACCTCCTACTTTTTAGCAAACTCCAAGGTCCTCTGATAATACTAGTCCCATGCGAATCAAAATCCCTGTGTTTTGAGAGAAATGTCTGAGTTTGACAAGAGATGCTAGCGGTTTGTGCAAGAAAAAAATAACTGATTCGATAAATTGTACTAAGTGCTGCACATAAGCTACAGTTGAAGTTGGAAGTTTACATACACCTTAGCCAAATACATTTAAACTCAGTTTTTCACAATTCTTCATATTTAATCCTAGTACAAATTCCCTGTCTTAGGTCAGTTAGGATCACCACTTTATTTTAAGAATGTGAAATGTCAGAATATTAGTAGAGAGAATGCTTTATTTAAGCTTTTGTTTCTTTCATCACATTCCCAGTGGATCAGAAGTATACATACACTCAATTAGTATATGGTAGCATTGCCTTTAAATTGTTTAACTTGGATCAAATGTTTTGGGTAGCCTTCCACAAGCTTCCCACAATAAGTTGGGTGAATTTTGGCCCATTCCTCCTGACAGAGCTGGTGTAACTGAGTCAGGTTTGTAGGCCTCCTTGCTCGCACACGCATTTTCAGTTCCGCCCACAAATGTTCTATAGGATTAAGGTCAGGGCTTTGTGATGGCCACTCCAATACCTTGACTTTGTTGTCCTTAAGCCATTTTGCCACAACTTTGGAAGTATGCTTGGGGTCATTGTCCATTTAGAAGACCCATTTGCGACCAAGCTTTAACTTCCTGACTGATGTCTTTAGATGTTGCTTCAATATATCCACATAATTTTCCTTCCTCATGATGCCATCTATTTTGTGAAGTGCACCAGTCCCTCCTGGAGCAAAGCACCCCCACAGCATGATGCTGCCACCCCCGTGCTTCACGGTTGGGATGGTGTTCTTCGGCTTGCAAGGTCCCCCTTTTTCCTCCAACCATAACAATGGTCATTATGGTCAAACAGTTCTATTTTTGTTTCATTACACCAGAGGACATTTCTCCAAAAAGTACGATCTTTGTCCCCATGTGCAGTTGCAAACCATAGTCTGGCTTTTTTATGGCGGTTTTGGAGCAGTGGCTTCTTCCTTGCTGAGCGGCCTTTCAGGTTATGTCGATATAGGACTTGTTTTATTGTGGATATAGATACTTTTGTACCCGTTTCCTCCAGCATCTTCACAAGGTCCTTTGCTGTTGTTCTGGGGTTGATTTGCACTTTTCGCACCAAAGTACGTTCATCTCTAGGAGACCTTCCTGAGCGGTATGACAGCTGCGTGGTCCCATGGTGTTTATACTTGCGTACTATTGTTTGTACAGATGAACGTGGTACCTTTAGGCGTTTGGAAATTGCTCCCAAGGATGAACCAGACTTTGGTCTACGATTCTTTTTCTGAGGTCTTGGCTGATTTCTTTTGATTTCCCCATGATGTCAAGCAAAGAGGCACTGATTTTGAAGGTAGGCCTTGAAATACATCCACAGGTAAACCTCCAATTGACTCAAATGATGTCAATTAGCCTATCAGAAGCTTCTAAAGCCATTACATTATTTTCTGGAATTTTCCAAGCTGTTTAAAGGCACAGTCAACTTAGTGTATGTAAACTTCTGACCCACTGGAATTGTGATACAGTGAATTATAAGTGAAATAATCTGTCTGTAAACAATTGTTGGAAAAATTACTTCTGTCATGCACAAAGTAGATGTCCTAACCGACTTGCCAAAACTATAGTTTGTTAACAAGACATTTGTGGAGTGGTTGAAAAACGGGTTTTAATGACTCCAACCTAAGTGTATGTAAACTTCCGACTTCAACTGTATATATGGATGGCCTACATGTATCCTACCAACTTTCACAGTGAATGCTTTTGTTTATATGTTTTGTGCTTATGAATTGAATATTGCCAAAAGCATGAGTAAAATATATTGAGCCTATTTAATGCAACCCTTGCTGTTAAAAGATCGCAAAACAGCATAACACTGACCTAAACGTTTGGAAATGAAAGTTCACTTTCTCATTCATAGCCTTAAAATGCATCTCAAGTGCAATTGCACTGTTTAGCTCACATCTGAAGGCAGGGTGTATTTAAGACATACTGCAGATTGCTAAACTATCCTAATGACTATAATCACACTTCCTCAATTCAAATATTATGCCAACACTATGGTTTGGTATGGTTTAGAAACTTGGGAACCAAGCTCGAGTTATCAGTGTGGCCCTATAACCTGGACATGTTGAAATACTGCATCTTCACGCCTAGAATAAAAACCTCCAGGCTTCCGTCATGCCTGTCAATTTATTGAACAAAAATAAGAATTACAGGGGGCAGTTTGGGGGGAAAAAAATAATCCCGTCCTAATCGTCCTCTGGAATAACAGACATTCTGGAGTAATAATTACATAACCAACGTTCTCTAGTAATACTAGTCCCGTGCGAATAGGTCACGTGCATGCGATGCATACATCTGTCACGTAAAGAGAGCAAGGGTTGAGGGAATAGGGAATGTTTTTCCTTAACAAATTAGGGATTTCGGTAACCAAACTTTCCAGTCAAAAATGGCTGTAATTATGTTGCAGCTTCAGCAACACAGACAGCGCGATAAACACTTTGATGTTCTGAGGTGGTCGCTGCAGCAGGGAGGTGAGCGAGACAACAGGTGCTAGTCACACAGTCACTAGCTGTCTTTTTTTATTTTTTCTTTACACAGCGCAGCAAGTCTGTGCCTGGCCCGGCACAATCAAATAAATTGCTGGTCGGACTCCCTCTAGTCATTTGTGTGTCTTAATTATTTAATCAAACAGTGTACTTAAAGCATCAGACAAGCTCAGTGAATATAGATGATTTGATTTAAACCCATAGGATGTGTCAATATATGGAAAAATACACATTTAAAAATGTTCAACAATTATTCTTTTTTTGTCGGGGACAGCCCTACACTACAGGATGTTTGTAACATTGTCCAAGGCAGCACAAATTATGCTGATAACTACAGAAAATGAAACATTAAACAGTAAACTTAAGTCTCAACAATAGTCTATGATCAGTCATTCAACCAGACAGTGATTGTCTGAGAAAATACTTAATATTTTATCATGGACCTTGCAAGACTACATATACAAGAGGGTCTGCATGCACCGAAATGACCCCCGTACTACAGTTAGGCTACTGAGAATCTACCCTCTCACTGACTTTGACATTGCTTTACTAGGGCAATTCCGTGTTAAAGTCAACCTGATTACGCCCAAATATAGTAATTTCCAAATGAATCCACGTGCATAATTATCCTTAACCCTTTACACTCATACCCATATACGGGTTGAAAATAGCATATTTGGGGACTAATAAGCGCCTAAATTGGAACGTAGTGGCTGTACAGTAACATGCTACACATGACGTCAGAGCTCTGGCTCTGTGCTTAACAGCCTTGTATGGGTTTTGACTGACAGCCGTTCTGAACTTGAGCACCGTGGGCAACAAGAAGTTGACCCATCCCTCCAGCTAATTGGGAACCTTTTGCAAATGTTTCTTGTCTAAGTGAGGGAAATGCTGTAAATTAAGTTGACTATGTATATTGAAAGATGAGACGTTGAGGATTATAATAAATACTGCTTTGATGTTACACAAGCAAACCAAAATCCAAATGTGCATTCCACATTTCCAACTCATAAAACACATGTTACAGTTGAAGTCGGAAGTTTACATACACTTAGGTTGGAGTCATTAAAACTTGTTTTTCAACCACTCCAAAAATGTCTTGTTAACAAACTATAGATTTGGCAAGTTGGTTAGGACATCTACTTTGTGCATGACACAAGTAACAACAATTGCTAACAGACAGATTATTTCACTTATAATTCACTGCATCACAATTCCAGCGGGTCAGAAGTTTACATACACTAAGTTGACTGCTTTTAAACAGCTTGGAAAATTCCAGAAAATGATGTCATGGCTTTAGAAGCTTCTGATAGGCTAATTGACATCATTTGAGTCAATTGGAGGTGTACCTGTGGATGTATTTCAAGGCCTACCTTCAAACTCAGTACCTCTTTGCTTGACATCATGGGAAAATCAAAAGAAATTAGCCAAGACCTCAGAAAAAAAATGGTAAACCTCCACAAGTCTGGTTCATCCTTGGGAGCAATTTCCAAATGCCTGAAGGTACCACGTTCATCTGTGCAAACAATAGTACGCAAGTATAAATACCATGGGACCACGCAGCCATCATACCGCTCAGGAAGGAGACGCGTTCTGTCTCCTAGAGATGAACGTACTTTGGTGTGAAAAGTGCAAATCAATCCCAGAACAACAGCAAAGGACCTTGTGAAGATGCTGGAGGAAACAGGTACAAAAGTATCTTTATCCACAGTAAAACAAGTCCTATATCGACATAACCTGAAAGGCCGCTCAGCAAGGAAGAAGCCACTGCTCCAAAACCGCCATAAAAAAGCCAGACTACGGTTTGCAACTGCACATGGGGACAAAGATCGTACTTTTTGGAGAAATGTCCTCTGGTCTGATGAAACAAAAATAGAATTGTTTGGCCATAATGACCATCGTTATGTTTGGAGGAAAAAGGGGGACCTTGCAAGCCGAAGAACACCATTCCAACCGTGAAGCACGGGGGTGGCAGCATCATGCTGTGGGGGTGCTTTGCTGCAGGAGGGACAGGTGCACTTCACAAAATAGATGGCATCATGAGGAAGGAAAATTATGTGGATATATTCAAGCAACATCTCAAGACATCAGTCAGGAAGTTAAAGCTTGGTCGCAAATGGGTCTTCCAGATGGACAATGACCCCAAGCATACTTCCAAGTTGTGGCAAAATGGCTTAAGGACAACAAAGTCAAGGTATTGGGGTGGCCATCACATAGCCCTGACCTCAATTCTATAGAACATTTGTGGGCGGAACTGAAAAAGCGTGTGCGAGCAAGGAGGCCTACAAACCTGACTCAGTTACACCAGCTCTGTCAGGAGGAATGGGCCAAAATTCACCCAACTTATTGTGGGAAGCTTGTGGAAGGCTACCCAAAACGTTTGACCCAAGTTAAACAATTTAAAGGCAATGCTACCAAATACTAATTGAGTGTATGTAAACTTCTGACCCACTGGGAATGTGATGAAAGAAACAAAAGCTGAAATAAATCATTCTCTCTACTATTATTCTGACATTTCACATTCTTAAAATAAAGTGGTGATCCTAACTGACCTAAGACAGGGAATCTTTACTAGGATTAACTGTCAGGAATTGTGAAAAACTGAGTTTAATTGTATTTGGCTAAGGTGTATGTAAACTTCCGACTTCAACTGTATATACAGTGTGAACGTTTATGATGATGTTTTACAAGATAACATGGCGTTATACCCTGGGTTGTTCTGAACAGAATGAGCCTATGTTTGCTTATTATGAAGCAAATTCGCCGGAGCACACGCACCCGAATGCACTCATTACTCCTTTCTATGCGCACTAAAATGATCTGTTTCTCTGAATTGCCTTGTGAAAGCCTAACACTAAGTTTGTAATTTACAACTTAGCTAGTCATATTGACAATCTAACAAGCTTTCAAATCATGCCCACCTGACCCAGATTGTGATTTATAATGGACCATTTTTGGATTGCGTAAACAACAGTAATTGTGTGATGATGGGATGCAGGGTTGTGTCCCAAATTAAACAATTACAAGTGTGCTTGCTCTAGTTCCACAACGGCACAGCTAGTAGAGCTAAAAATAGTACCTTATTGTCATAAAAGTGCATTGAAATAGCTTAGGAACTGTGTACACTTTGGAGAGGTTTGGCCACTTGTAGACACCAGTTAGTCTTCTTACTCAAACCCAAATTTTTTTAGTTTTATGTTGTTGCACCTAGCCCACATTTTCTAGGAATAGTCTTATCATGTTACTGAATGTATCCAGAGTCTTTTTAGATTTAGTTATCAACAAATGCGGCGAAAAGTACAGTAAATGTAAATTCACATGAAATCAACAGTGTAATGTTTGTATTCAGTCTTGTGTCAGGTGAACTGTTTGGGCTACTAATTTTCCCATTATCTCCAAACTGTTCTCTTTCAATTGCTACCACGGTTATGCTTTTCATATTTCCTCAGTATGAAACATCTTAATTTAGCCCTATCCATATATACGCCAATTGCCATGAGTGTAAAGGGTTAAGGTCTATATGTAGGAGTTCATGCTCTACTTGGAAAGTTGAAAATTGCATGAATTTTGGTCATTTCAGAGTAGGAGGCAGCCTCAAAAAAGGCTTTTCAGTCAATCATATTTCTTGGCTTTTAGAAAGAGATCACATAACTTATTTCTCCACTCACAGCTGTCCCCCAGTGTTAGTTACCAAGATGAGATGTTAGTGAAGGAATACCGAACAATTGGAAGTGTCTTTAGTTTTGTTTGCGTGTTCTAGAGTCTTGTAAAAATAGGTGGTGACCGGCAATGTAACAGAAATAAAAAAACATGCATTTTACATCCGATCATCTTGAAACTTGTATTGTCTTCCACAGCTGATGAGCGGAGGCATTGCTCAGTAGTTCAGACACCACAGACAGAGTATGAGCCCCTAGCTGTGACTCATTGGCCTACCTTGTCTGGCTTCTTCCTCCAGCAGGTCTGTGTGCATGGCCAGGTACCTCTCCTCATCACATAGGGCCTCGATCCTGGCCTCCTCCTCGGACAGCTGGTAATCTCTGTTCCACGAGCCCGTGTCGTACTCTGAGAGGTCATGCAAGTGACCACGCCCATCATACCTGTAGGGTGAAGAGAGGGGTTAGAGGAATAGAAGAAGCAACTGAGAGGAAAGACAACACATGGACCTACTTACCAACACAGATGGGAACCTAAAACCAAGAGTTTTTAACAACAAAACGTGCTACCTCAGTCACAAGTCTTTCATGAGGGAGTATATGATACTGGAACTGAGCAATCTCGTCACAATACAGACAGCCTAACCTGAACAACTCCCAACATAGGCCTATCTAGTGCAGTTTTCTGGCAAGCTTACTCAAGAGTAGCCTCTCTCATTCCTCTCTCAACAATCCCTACGGAGCAACAGCCCTGCATGAACACAAAAACAAAAGAAAACAACTCGCCTCTTACCTTACAGGGTTTAACTTTCCCCATATAATACGCATCATTCCTTCTATATCTGTAAAAAAGGTACATCCACACAAACCCGAGCACATAAATACCTATCCGTAAGAACCCAAACGGACGATATTTTCCTGCGTTCGCTCCTCTCTTCCACCTCTCCAGAGTGGGCGCTGGGGTTGGCATTGGGGGGCCAGGCAGGACCCCTTAGCCTTAGGCTACTTGCTGGGGAAATAAGGGCTGGTTATGTGATAGAGAGACACACACATTCATTGGAAACAAGAGGCAGGCCCGTGCAGATTAAGGTCGCTCAACGAGACCATGAGTGCCAACATATAATGTCACTCCCTTCATGGTTCAAGTGGGTTTATTTCCAAATAAACAACTATTTTACAGGTCATCATAGACAACTGTCAGTCTCATGTAGAGTTTGTTCACTGTTGAAATATATGGCAAACTTAGTGGAGGACACAGCATCTTGACATGATGCTCTGCTACCCTGTTAATAGTTAGAGCATCTTCGGTTTCATGAGGCCAAAAGGACGACATTATCAAGCTAGATAAATGGTTTGCCAATACTTTTATTTTTATGTCACAGTTATATTTTCAAGAATCCGATCGGTCCTTTCGAAAGACAGATCAGGGATTAGGAAAGTTGGTTAGGATAACAATTCCTTTAGGTTTGTTCAACCGACCTATCAATCAGGATGTTCTTGTCCCCCATCCATGGGATGAGCTGTTTGCCCTGCTCGTGGAAGTGAGCCCTCTCGTCATCCCGGAACAGCTTGCAGGCATAGCCGAACACGAGAAGCTCGGCATATTTACTGCTGTCACTCTCATTCTTCTTCACCGGCTTGTTGTTGTGGTCCCTCTTGCCCCCGCCGCGCCGATACATTCCAAATTTGCACGTGAAAACACGTGAAAGAAATCTAGCGCGATAGATTAGTTATATTACTATCGTTCAATTATTTTAGTACTACAAAGTCTTTTTCTTTCGGTTAAAATGAGACATAAAATGTCACAATAAACATACTCACAAAAACCTACTTCTGACATGTGCAGCCATTTTGGAAAAGTTAGTAAATTACACTGTTGGTTCATATATGTAGATTCGCCAATTCCTCTTCAAGATAGAAAAACACTATACGTAAATAAAACGTTTAATTTCCCTATATTCTGATGAGAAGTAACAGTATTCATTATGTCTTCACATTTATAATATATAATACATAGTCTGTGATTTTATGAGTTACTGCCCTCTCTTTATGCATGATGAATGTGCTACAGTGTGATTTTGAGATAACTTTCGAGAGAGAAATGGTGACATCTAAAACTCGTCTAGCGTGCATTTGCTCCACTCAGTAAAACCTACCAGTTTCTGGGATATAATTCCTTCAACTTTCATACACGTTAACGACATTAGGATGTTTAACATTTCGACATATCTATACACTACCGGTCAAACGTTTTAGAACACCTACTCATTCAAGGGTTTTTCTTTATTTGTACTATTTTCTACATTGTAGAACAATAGTGAAAACATAAAAACTATGAAATAACACATATGGAATCATGTAGTAACCCAAAAAGTGTTAAAAGAATCAAAATATATTTTATATTTGAGATTATTCAAATAGCCACCCTTTGCCTTGATGACAGCTTTGCACACTCTTTGCATTCTCTCAACCAAATTCATGAGTTAGTCACCTGGAATGCATTTCAATTAACAGGTGTGCCATCTTAAAAGTTAAGTTATGGAATTTCTTTCCTTCTTAATGTGTTTGATCTTATCAGTTGTGTTGTGACAAGGTAGGGGGTACACAGAATATAGCCCTATTTGGTAAAAGACCATATTATGGCAAGAACAGCTCAAATAAGCAAAGAGAAACAACTGTCCATCATTACTTTAAGACATGAAGGTCAGTCAATACCGCAGTCGCAAAAACCATCAAGCGCTATAATGAAACTGTCTCTCATTAGGACCGCCACAGGAAAGGAAGACCCAGAGTAACCTCTGCTGCAGAGGATACGTTCATTAGAGTTACCAGCCTCAGAAATTGCAGCCCAAATAAATGCTTCACAGACACATCTCAACATCAACTCTTTCAGAGAGGACTGTGTGAATCAGGCCTTCATGGTCGAATTGCTGAAAGTAAACCACTACTAAAGGACACCAATAATAAGAAGAGACATGCTTGGGCCAAGAAACACGAGCAATGGACATTAAACTGGTGGAAATGTGTCCTTTGGTCTGGAGTCCAAATTGGAGATATTTGGATCCAACCGCCGTGTCTTTGTGAGACGCGGTGTGGGTGAACGGATGATATCCGCATGTGTATTTCCCACTCTAAAGCATGGAGTAGGAGGTGTTATGTTGTGGGGGTGCTTTGCTGGTGACACTGTCTGTGATGTATTTAGAATTCAAGGCACATATAACCAGCATGGCTACCACAGCATTCTGCAGCGATACGCCATCCCATCTGATTTGGGCTTAGTGGGACTATCATTTGTTTTTCAACAGGACAATGACCCAACACACCTTAAGGCTGTGTAAGGGCTATTTGACCAAGAAGGAGAGTGATGGAGTGCTGCATCAGATGACTGGCCTTCAGAATCCCCCGAACTCAACCAAATTGAGATGGTTTGGGATGAGTCGGACCGCAGAGTGAAGGAAAAGCAGCCAGCAAGTGCTAAGCATATGTGGGAACTCCTTCAAGACTGTTGGAAAAGCATTCCAGGTGAAGCTGGTTGAGAGAATGCCAAGAGTGTGCAAAGCTGTCATCAAGGCAAAGGGTGGCTATTTGAAGAATCTCAAAGATAAAATATATTTCGATTTGTTTAACACTTTTTTGGTTACTAAATGATTACATATGTGTTATTTCAAAGTTTTCATGTCTTCACTATTATTCTACAATGTAATGAGTAGGTGTTCTAAAACTGTTGACCGGTAGTGTATATATATATATATATATATATATACATATATACAGTGGCTTGTGAAAGTATTCACCCCCTTGGCATTTTACCTATTTTGTTGCCTTACAACCTGGAATTAAAATGTATCATTTGATTTACACAACATGCCTACCACTTTGAAGATGCAAAATAATTATTTTAGTGAAACAAACAAGAAATAAGACAAAAAAACTGAAAACTTGAGCGTGCATAACTATTCACCCCACCAAAGTCAATACTTTGTATAGCCACCTTTTGCAGCAATTACAGCTGCAAGTCTCTTGGGGTATGTCTCTATAAGCTTGGCACATCTAGCCACTGGGATTTTTGCCCATTCTTCAAGGCAAAACTGCTCCAGCTCCTTCAAGTTGGATGGGTTCCGCTGGTGTACAGCAATCTTTAAGTCATACCACAGATTCTCAATTGGACTGAGGTCTGAGCTTTGACTAGACCATTCCAAGACATTCAAATGTTTTCCCTTAAACCACTCAAGTGTTGCTTTAGCAGTATGCTTAGGGTCATTGTCATGCTGGAAGGTGAACCTCCGATACAGTCTCAAATCTCTGGAAGACTGAAACTGAAAATAATTTCCCTGTAGTTAGCACCATCCATCATTCCTTCAATTCTGACCAGTTTCCCAGTCCCTGCCGATGAAAAACATCCCCACAGCATGCTTCACTGTGGGGATGGTGTTCTCGGGTGATGAGAGGTGTTGGTTTTGCACCAGACATAGTGTTTTCCTTGATGGACAAAAAGCTTAATTTTAGACTCATCTGACCAGAGTACCTTCTTCCATATGTTTGGGGAGTCTTCCACATGCCTTTTGGCAAACACCAAACGTGTTTGCTTATTTTTTCTTTAAGCAATGGCTTTTTTTCTGGTCACTCTTCCGTAAAGCCAAGCTCTGTGGAGTGTACGGCTTAAAGTGGTCCTATGGACAGATACTCCAGTCTCCGCTGTGGAGCTTTGCAGCTCCTTCAGGGTTATCTTTGGTCTCTTTGTTGCCTCTCTGATTAATGCCCTCCTTGCCTGGTCCATGAGTTTTGGTGGGCGGCCCTCTCTTGGCAGGTTTGTTGGGGTGCCATATTCTTTCAATTTTTTTATAATGGATTTAATGGTGCTCCGTGGGATGTTCAAAGTTTCTGATATTTTTTTTAGAACTCAACCCTGATCTGTACTTCTCCACAACTTTGTCTCTGACCTGTTTGGAGAGTTCCTTGTTCTTCATTGTGCCGTCTTGCTTGGTGGTGCCCCTTGCTTAGTGGTGTTGCAGACTCTGGGGCCTTTCAGAACAGGTGTATATATACTGAGATCATGTGACAGATCATGTGACACTTAGATTGCACACAGGTGGACTTATTTAACTAATTATGTGACTTCTGAAGGTAATTGGATGCACCATATCTTATTTAGGGGCTTCATAGCAAAGGGGGTGAATACATATGCATGCACCACTTTTCCGTTATTTATTTTTAGAGAATTTTTTGAAACATGTTTTTGTATTTCACTTCACCAATTTTGACTATTTTGTGTATGTCCATTACATGAAATCCAAATTAAAATCTATTTAAATTACAGGTTGTAATGCAACAAAATAGGAAAAACTCCAAGGGGGATGAATACTTTTGCAAGGCACTGTATATATATTTTCTCAGAGAACAACTTTAAGACAAGCATATACAGTACCAGTCAAAAGTTTGGACAAACATACTCATTCAAGGGTTTTTCTTAATTTTTAATGCCAAGCGTCACATCTGGAGGAAACCTGGAACCATCCCTACGATGAAGCATGTTGGGGCAGCATCATGCTGTGGGGATGTTTTTCAGCGGCAGGGACTGGGAGACTAGTCAGGATCGAGGGAAAGATGAATGGAGCTCAGGACATCAAACTGTGGCAAAGGTTCACCTTCCAACAGGACAACGACCCTAAGCACCCAGCCAAGACAATGCAGTAGTGGCTTCGGGACAAGTTTCTGAATGTCCTTGAGTGGCCCAGCCAGAGCCCGGACTTGAACCCGATCTAACATCTCTGGAAAGACCTGAAAATAGCTGTGCAGCGATGCTCCCCATCCAGCCTGACAGAGCTTGAGAGGATCTGCAAAGAAGAATGGGAGAAACTCTCCAAATACAGGTTTGCCAAGCTTGTAGCGTCATACCATAGAAGACTCTAGGCTGTAATCACTGCCAAAGGTGCTCCGACAAAGTACTGAGTAAAGGGCCTGAATACGTTTGTAAATGTAATATTTCCGTTTTGTATTTTTTATAAATTAGCAAAAATGTCTAAAAACCTGTTTTTGCTTTGTCATTATAGGGTATTGTGTGTAGATTGATGAGGGGAAAAAACAATATAATCAATTTTAGAATAAGGCTGTAAAGTAACAAAATGTGGAAAAAGTCAAGGGGTCTGAACATTTACCGAATGCACTGTATGTGAAAACAGTGTGTTTCTATGATCTGTGGTTAAAAAGATAACAAGAAAGGTTCTAAAAAATGCTTCTCTGTGACATCATAGGGTAGGATTAAAAGTAAATAAAACAGTGATTTTCAAAACCTGCAATGAGTATCTAGCGAGAGGGTTTGTATTTTCTTGCTCACCCCATCACCGCAAAGCTCATAGTGTTTGAAAATCACTGTTTTTAAAATGTTGTAACTTTTTATGATGTCATCGGGTAGAACTTTTAGATGTTATATGTTTTTCTACAAAATATAGCAATGTGCAGTTTTCACATATCGAATCAAATCAAACTTTATTGGTCACATGTGCCGAATACAACAGGTGTAGACTTTACCGTGATATGCTTACTTATGAGCCCATTCTCAACAATGAGTTTAAAAAGTACAAAAAATATTTGCTAAATAAAAAAGGAAATAGTAACACAATAAAATAACAATAACAAGGCTACAGTGGGGAAAAAAAGTATTTAGTCAGCCACCAATTGTGCAAGTTCTCCCACTTAAAAAGATGAGAGAGGCCTGTAATTTTCATTATAGGTACACGTCAACTATGACAGACAAATTGAGGAAAAAAAATCCAGAAAATCACATTGTAGGATTTTTAATGAATTTATTTGCAAATTATGGTGGAAAATAAGTATTTAGTCACCTACAAACAAGCAAGATTTCTGGCTCTCACAGACCTGTAACTAATTCTTTAAGAGGCTCCTCTGTCCTCCACTCGTTACCTGTATTAATGGCACCTGTTTGAACTTGTTATCAGTATAAAAGACACCTGTCCACAACCTCAAACAGTCACACTCCAAACTCCACTATGGCCAAGACCAAAGAGCTGTCAAAGGACACCAGAAACAAAATTGTAGACCTGCACCAGGCTGGGAAGACTGAATCTGCAATAGGTAAGCAGCTTGGTTTGAAGAAATCAACTGTGGGAGCAATTCTTAGGAAATGGAGGACATACAAGACCACTGATAATCTCCCTCGATCTGGGGCTCCACGCAAGATCTCACCCCGTGGGGTCAAAATGATCACAAGAACGGTGAGCAAAAATCCCAGAACCACACGGGGGGACCTAGTGAATGACCTGCAGAGAGCTGGGACCAAAGTAACAAAGCCTACCATCAGTAACACACTACGTCGCCAGGGACTCAAATCCTGCAGTGCCAGACGTGTCCCCCTGCTTAAGCCAGTACATGTCCAGGCCCGTCTGAAGTTTGCTAGAGTGCATTTGGATGATCCAGAAGAGGATTGGGAGAATGTCATATGGTCAGATGAAACCAAAATAGAACTTTTTGGTAAAAACTCAACTCGTCGTGTTTGGAGGACAAAGAATGCTGAGTTGCATCCAAAGAACACCATACCTACTGTGAAGCATGGGGGTGGAAACATCATGCTTTGGGGCTGTTTTTCTGCAAAGGGACCAGGACGACTGATCCGTGTAAAGGAAAGAATGAATGGGGCCATGTATCGTGAGATTTTGAGTGAAAACCTCCTTCCATCAGCAAGGGCATTGAAGATGAAACGTGGCTGGGTCTTTCAGCATGACAATGATCCCAAACACACCGCCCAGGCAACGAAGGAGTGGCTTATTGAGAAACTTTTGTTATTGACCAAATACTTATTTTCCACCATAATTTGCAAATAATTTCATTAAAAATCCTACAATGTGATTTTCTGGATTTGTTTTCCTCATTTTGTCTGTCATAGTTGACGTGTACCTATGATGAAAATGACAGACCTCTCTCATCTTTTTAAGTGGGAGAACTTGCACAATTGGTGGCTGACTAAATACTTTTTCCCCCACTGTATATAATAAACAGAGTAGCAGCAGCAGCATATGTAGAGAGTGTGAAAGATGTGTCTATGCGTGAGTGTGTGTGTGTGTGTGGGGGGGACGTCAATATGTAGTGTGTGTGTGTGTGTGTGTTGGATTATCAGTGTAGTATGTGTGAGTGTGTGGGTAGAGTCTAGTGAGTATGCACACAGCCAGTGCAAGAGGTCAATGTAAATAGTCCGGGTAGCCATTTGATTAACTGTTCAGCAGTCTTATGGCTTGGGGGTGGAAGTTGTTAAGGAGCTTTTTCGTCCCAGACTTTGAGCTCTGGTACCGCTTGCCGTGCGGTAGCAGAGAGAACCGTCTATGACTTGGGTGGCTGGAGTCTTTGACAATTTGTAGGGCCTTCCTCTGACACTGGCTGGCATAGAGGTCCTTTATGGCAGGGAGTTCGGCCCCAGTGATGTACTGGGCCGTACGCACTATCCTCTATAGCATCTTGCGGTTGGATTCCGAGCAGTTTCCATATCAAGCGGTGATGCAGCCAGTCAAGATGATCTCAATGGTGCAGCTGTAGAACTTTCTGAGGATCTGAGGCCACATGCCAAATCTTTTCAGCCTGCTGAGGGGGAAGAGGCGTTGTCGTGCCCTCTTCCAGACTCTGTTGGTGTGTTTGGACCATGATAGGTCCTTACTGATGTGGACACTGAAAAACTTGAAGCTTTCCTGTAGTCCACAATAAGCTCCTTTGTCTTGCCCACGTTGAGGGAGAGGTTATTGTCCTGGCACTACACTGCCAGGTCTCTGACCTCCTCCTCCCACACTTTATTTGGATAGTCTGACATTTTCCTTCTATAGATGCTCTACAGATGGTCCTACTATCAACAAACTATCTGTTGTTCAGCAACTGCTTGCTAAGGTTACAGTTAGGGTTACGATTAGGGTTAGGTTTAGAAAAAGGTTTAGGGTAAGGGTTAAGGTTAGGGTTAAAGCTAGGGTTAGTAGATAGTTAGTTGAAATGTTACAGATAGTCTGTAGAGCATCTACAGATGGACTATCCAATAATGTGTTACCAAAATTCCTTTGTAGGCCTAGTTGTTATGCAGAAAACAGTCATCATGCTATAATTGGCTAAAGCAGAAACAGACTGGCACCCAGAATAATATTCCTCCATTATTATAATAGATTTTGATAGCTTTGTTCAACTCCTCTGCCCACCCCCTGCAACAGTGAAATACTAGAGTTCAAGTCTCTGAAAGGCAGACTATAATTGCATTCTAACAAAATCACTGGATATTCAGACACATTGGTTGTCACAATTAATACATATTAATACAGGTGAAATTAGGTCTAAAATATCAGCAACTGTCGAGGGGAATGTCTGACTGAGCTGAAATTGCTCATTGCATTGAAAAATAGTTTGTAACTTAAAAAAATTACATCCTTGAAAGTTATGGGGGAAACAAAGATTGGCACAAAAAATATATGAGCAGCTGCAACTTCATGAGACGAGGGGGAGTTCTTGATAGCTGGATCATGTCTGGACATCATTAGAACTGCTGGGCTCGCTATAACCTCTTTAATTTCCCATGTTTAATCTATACAAATACAAGAAGTATCACTAATCATTAAATCTACTAAGCCTAATCAAACATCAGTTAACTTGTCCTAATTTTGGCCACTTGTCACGAATTCCGCCGAGGCTGCTCCTCCTCCTTGTTCGGGCAGGCTTCGGCGTTCGTCGTCCCCGGAGTACTAGCTGCCACCGTTTTATGTTATCTATGTTCGTTTGGTTTTGTCTGATCAGTGCACCTGTTCCATATCACGTATTGATTATGTCACCTATAAGTTTCCTTTGGTTTTTGTTTGTAGTTGTGTGTCGTTGTACGCCTGTCTGTTGGTGTAGGTTATTTGTTTTCTTATTGTTAGTGCTGTTCGCACTTTATGCACTGTTTTGCGTATTCGCTCGCCTCCTGTTTATGAGGCCCGTTGGATTTGTATTTTGCTCCTGTGACTATTAAAGTCGGATCGACTAAGCTTCTGTGTCCTGCGCCTGACTCCAACACCGCATCCACATCAGCCTTTTGACACCACTCGACTTCCGTATGTCATTAGAATCTTTTTATTTTCTATGTGAACTTTTGAACTTGTGAATAATTAAAGAGGAATCTTACACATTTTTGTCATGATTTTTTAAACACAGGTTGGCCATTGAATTATGTACTTCAGTGGTTCCCTACCTTTTTTGGTTACTGTACCACCAACTGAATTTTTTTCTGCCTGGAGTACCCCTGAAGTTCCCCTCATGTGCATTTTAACAGTAAGCCTATTGTCTCATGAGTCTTCTCAAGTACCCCCTGCGGATAGGCCAAGTACCCCCACGGGTCCTAGTACCCCTGGTTAGGAACCACTGATGTACTTCATGTTTCTATGCATTTAACTCTCACTGTCCTTTCCTACTACATTTGACTAAATAAAATGTGAATGATTTCTGGAAGGGATGTGCATAATGCATAGGCTACCTACATTTATTGGCCAGTCAGTTTGAGCTGTTACCCCATGAAACTGTTTATATTCTGTACACCCTTAGCTTGGTTCTGCTACAGTACATTTTCATAGGAATCTGCCAGCATGTAACATTATTAATATACACGCTTGGCATTTCTGCATAGTTATTTAGCTGTTGTCCCACTCGTTGGATTAGAATCATGCGTGACAATCGAACAGAATGGTCAAAATGACAGATTGCTGAGGACGCCATAGGAAATGTCAAGTACATCTTGTTTCTTGCTAAGAAAGGAAATTACATTTACACCCTCCTCCTTGCTTCAGCATTGGGCAAATTTGTTTCATTACACAAGCTCATCATTTTGTCATCTGTGTCCTACTCCATGTTGTTTTTCTCCTCTTCACTCAGCAACATGCAGTAGGTCTGGCCATTCTAAAACACCGGTGGAAAATATATTGTTATAAAGGAGAGTAACCTCACATGAAGTGACGACCAAGCACGCACGCGCACGTGCTCGCGCACACATACACATACACATACACATACACACGTACATACACATACACACACGCACACACACACACACACACACAAACTGCACCTCTACTGTACGTTGCTGAAAGCTGAAATATACAGTACCTCCCATAAACGATGTTATTAATTTCAAGGCTAAATGATTTTCCTATTGAGGTTCAGTTAATTAATGTTTGTATATTTATATTTCAGCAAGAGGGAAAAAGCAATTTGCTGCATTCAGTCTGAGCTACCCTGCATGGAGGTCAAAGCTGCAGGTAGCCTACTTTATCTTTCAGGGTTCTATCATTTAGTAAAGATAATTAGACTAATGTGTTGCTTCCTGCAAAGGTAAACCAATAACTCTATCCTTGAACTCATTCACTTCTTTTCTCTTGGAATGGGTGGATAGGATATTTGGATAAATTATTAGGTCCAGGAATTTTTTCTGACCACATGACACGACCAGGAAAAACTATGGTTTCAGATTGGATGAACACATCTCTCGATGATCTTGGACACATCATCTCTCATGTAACCTGTAAGAATTCCAGATCTACATGACAGTAATACCAAAGATATTGCCAAGCAAACCAAAATTGGTTCAGTGAAAGTTCCCAGAACATTTGTTTGGTTGTGAAAAATGTTCTCATAACACAAAAACTGTCCAGTTGTGCTTATGATTATACAATGTTTGTATAAAACATTTGTCTGATGTTGCAAGAACGTTCCCAGAAGACAATTTGTCTGTTCATTACTTGGAAACCTAATGAGAATGTTCTGTGGTGGTTGTTACAGATGTTATGAACAACATTTGTGTGAATGTTAGGAGAACAATCCAAGGATATTTTATTTAAAACATTTCCCATTTACTGGGTGGTAGTCTGTCCACAGGAGATTAACATGACAGTTACCATTTATGACAGTTATCCCTTATTTTTATTAATGATTACAGCATGTTCTACAAATTAGCCCAACATTGCCAAGTCCTTAAAGGTAAGAAGGCTCAATTTGGAATTCGGAACAAAATATGCAACAGTAGGGAGAGAGTCTCAAATGTCTCAAATGACTGCCTCGCCTGGTTCACCAACTACTTCTCAGATAGAGTTCAATGTGCTAAATCGGAGGGCCTGTTGTCTGGACCTCTGGCAGTCTCTATGGGGGTGCCACATGGTTCAATTTTCGGGCCGACTCTATTCTCTGTGTATATCAATGATGTCGCTCTTGCTGCTGGTGACTCTCAGATCCACCTCTACGCAGACGACACCATTTTGTATACATCTGGCCCTTCATTGGACACTGTGCTAACAAACCTCCAAACGAGCTTCAATGCCATACAACACTCCTTCCATAGCCTCCAACTGCTCCTAAACACTAGTAAAACTAAATGCATGCTCTTCAATCGAACACTGCTTGCACCCGCCTGCCCGACTAGAATCATTACTCTCGGCGGGTCTGACTTAGAATATGTGGACAACTACAAATACCTAGGTGTGTGGTTAGACCGTAAACTCTCCTTCCAGACTCACATTAAGCATCTCCAATCCAAAGTTAAATCTAGAATCGGCTTCCTATTCCGCAACAAAGCCTCCTTCACTCATGCTGCCAAACATTCCCTCGTAAAACTGACTATCCTACCGATCCTTGACTTCGGCGATGTCATTTACAAAATAGCCTCCAACACTCTACTCAGCAAATTGGATGTAGTATATCACAGTGCCATCCGTTTTGTCACCAAAGCCCCTTATACTACCCACCATTGTGACCTGTACGCTCTCGTTGGCTGGCCCTCACTACATATTCGTCGCCAAACCCACTGGCTCCAGATCATCTATAAATCACTGCTAGGCAAATCCCTGCCTTATCTTAGCTCATTGGTCACCATAGCAACACCCACCCGGAGTATGCGCTCCAGCAGGTATATCTCACTGGTCATCCCCAAAGCCAACACCTCCTTTGGCCGCCATTCCTTCCAGTTCTCTGCTGTTAATGACTGGAACGAACTGCAAAATCTCTGAAGCTGGACACTCTTATCTCCCTCACTAACTTTAAGCATCAGTTGTCAGAGCAGCTTACCAATCACTGCACCTGTACACAGCCCATCTGTGATTAGCCCACCCAACTACCTCAACCCCATATTGTTATTTATTTTGCTCATTTGCACCCCAGTATCTCTATTTGCACATCTTCTTCTGCACATCTATCACTCCAGTGTTAATACTAAATTGTAATTATTTTGCACTATGGCCTATTTATTGCCTTACCTCCATAACTTACTACATTTGCACACACTGTATATAGAGTTTCTATTGTGTTATTGACTGTATGTTTTGTTTTATCCCATGTGTAACTCTGTGTTGTTGTTGTTTTTATCGCACTGCTTTGCTTTATCTTGGCCAGGTCGCAGTTGTAAATGAGAACTTGTTCTCAACTGGCTTACCTGATTAAATAAAGGTGAATTAAAAAAATTAAATAAAAGAGAGGGATCGCTCTTTCTCTCCGGCAGGCCAATTTACCTAATGGTGTTTATCAAGGAAAACTCAATAATGATCCACTTGAGGGAACATAGGAATGGGGACAGATGAAAAACCTCACCCAACAAAAGCCAGTGAAACATTACTAGCTTGTAGGGCATTTCTCCAATTTACAACAACGGTGGCAAGTGGACATGCAGGTTAATGGTAGAAATGCTAATCAAACAGAGGTTAGTGATGGGAGTAGGCTGTAGCAGGTGGCTGCTGTGTGCTTTTGAAAAAGTGTCAGATCACAGCCCTTTAGGGGCCTGTCCGATCCAGCTCCATCCATGGTACTCTTTTCTCTCATTTGGCTCATCATTTTTCAACCTCTAATATCACCCCCCCCCCCCACACACACACACTCCATTACTGTTATTCCCCTTTCTATCATTGATTTTTTTAACACTATTGATCTCTGCCCAATCATTTCATCTTTATCATTCCCCCTTAAAGTCTCTGTTATTGTTTCCATCCTCTCACGTTCTCACACACACACACACACAAACATGCATAAAACACACACCAACGTGTATGCATGCATACAAGCACACACGCATGCACACACACATTCTCTCACTCCCTCTCTCTCTCTCTCCCTCTCCTACCCTCACCACCTCTGTGAGTCTGGCCTCTCCTCCTCTCGGCTGTTGGGCTGGAACAATGAGTCCTGACAGGCGACATGCTCTCTCCTCCCGAGGGCGTTAAACGCTGCGACTGGAAAACAATTAAGCCGTCCAAGATAGCATCTCATTTCGAGAGACTGACCATAAGGCCTGGGTGCTGGGATGATAAATAACCTCCCACTTCAGCCCCTGGAACCATGGAAGCCATGCCTGGTGTGTTCTAGAAGCAGGCAGGGCCCTTGTTCCCTCAGCTAAAATGTATACATACAGTTGAAGTCGGAAGTTTACATACACCTTAGCCAAATACATTTAAACTCAGTTTTTCACAATTCCTGACATTTAATCCTAGTTAAAATTCCCTGTCTTAGGTCAGTTAGGATCACCACTTTATTTTAATAATATGAAATGTCAGAATAATAGTAGAGAGAATGATTTATTTCAGCTTTTATTTCTTTCATCACATTCCCAGTGGGTCAGAAGTTTACATACACTCAATTAG
This sequence comes from Coregonus clupeaformis, assembly GCF_020615455.1. Taxonomy (NCBI): domain Eukaryota; kingdom Metazoa; phylum Chordata; class Actinopteri; order Salmoniformes; family Salmonidae; genus Coregonus; species Coregonus clupeaformis. Next base: position 34,152,725 of record NC_059206.1, on the reverse strand, counting down.
TATTTGGTAGCATTGCCTTTAAATTGTTTCACTTGGGTCAAACGTTTCGGGTAGCCTTCCACAAGCTTCCAACAATAAGTTGGGTGAATTTTGGCCCATTCCTCCTGACAGAGCTGGTGTAACTGAGTCAGGTTTGTTGGCCTACTTGCTCGCACATGCATTTTTCAGTTATGCCCACAAATCTTCTATAGGATTGAGGTCAGGGCTTTGTGATGGCCACTCCAATACCTTGACTTTGTTGTCCTTAAGCCATTTTGCCAGAACTTTGGAAGTATGCTTGGTGTCATTGTCCATTTGGAAGACCCATTAGCGACCAAGCTTTAACTTCCTGACTGATGTCTTGAGATGTTGCTTCAATATATCCACATAACTTTCCTTCCTCATGATGCCATCTATTTTGTGAAGTGCACCCGTCCCTCCTGCAGCAAAGCACCCCCACAGCATGATGCCGCCGCATCACGGTTGGGATGGTGTTCTTCGGCTTGCAAGGTCCCCCTTTTTCCTCCAAACATAACGATGGTCATTATGGCCAAACAGTTCTATTTTTGTTTAATCAGACCAGAGGACATTTCTCCAAAAAGTACGATCTTTGTCCCCATGTGCAGTTGCAAACCGTAGTCTGGCTTTTTTATGGCGGTTTTGGAGCAGTGGCTTCTTCCTTGCTGAGCAGCCTTTCAGGTTATGTCGATATAGGACTTGTTTTGCTGGGGATATAGATACCTTTGTACCTGTTTCGTCCAGTATCTTCACAAGGTCCTTTGCTGTTGTTCTGGGATTGATTTGCACTTTTCGCACCAAAGTACGTTCATCTCTAGGAGAAAGAATGCGTCTCCTTCCTGAGCAGTATCACGGCTGTGTGGTCCCATGGTGTTTATACTTGCGTACTATTGTTTGTACAGATGAACGTGGTACCTTCAGGCGTTTGGAAATTGTTCCCAAGGATGAACCAGACTTGTGGGGGTCTACCATTTTTCTACCTGAGGTCTTGGCTGATTTCTTTTGATTTTCCCATGATGTCAAGCAAAGAGGCACTGTTTGAAGGTAGGCCTTGAAATACATCCACAGGTACGCCTCCAATTGACTCAAATTATGTCAATTAGCCTATCAGAAGCTTCTAAAGCCATGACATCATTTTCTGGAAATGTTCAAGCTGTTTAAAGGCACAGTCAACTTAGTGTCAACTTCTGACCCACTGGAATTGTGATACAGTGAATTATACGTGAAAAAATCTGTCTGTAAACAATTGTTGGAAAAATTACTTGTGTCATGCACAAAGTCCTATCCAACTTGCCAAAACTATAGTTTGTTAACAAGAAATGTGTGGAGTGGTTGAAAAACTAGTTTTAATGACTCCAACCTAAGTGTATGTAAACTTCCGACTTCAACTGTACACAACGGCATAGTCAAACACATACAGTGCCTTGCAAAAGTATTCATCCCCCTTGGAGTTTTTCCTATTTTGTTGCATTACAACCTGTAATTTAAATGGATTTTGATTTTGATTTCATGTAATGGATATACACAAAATAGTCCAAGTGGGTGAAGTGAAATGAAAAAAAGCAAGCAAGCGGCACCATGAAGACCCAGGAGCTCTCCAAACAGGTCAGGGACAAAGTTATTTATTTATTTATTTATTTCACCTTTATTTAACCAGGTAAGCCAGTTGAGAACAAGTTCTCATTTACAACTGCGACCTGGCCAAGATAAAGAAAAGCAGTGCGATTAAAACAACAACACAGAGTTACATATGGGGTAAAACAAAACATAAAGTCAAAAATACAACAGAAAATAGAAAATATATATACAGTGTGTGCAAATGTAGTAAGTTATGAAGGTAAGGCAATAAATATGCCATAGTACAAAATAATTACAATTAATATTAACACTGGAATGATAGATGTGCAAGAGATGATGTGCAAATAGAGATATTGGGGTGCAAAATAAATAACAATATGGGGATGAGGTAGTTGGGTGGGCTAACTTCAGATGGGCTGTGTACAGGTGCAGTGATCGGTAAGGTGCTCTGACAACTGATGCTTTGTCAAGGTGACGTGTATGCTGTAAACGAAGTCAAACGCAGGACACCGAGCCACTGGCAGACGTACTTTACTGTACACAGTAATCAAAGTACAAAAACCCCAAAACCTCCTAACAGGGAGGAAACAAATACTCGCACAACACAGCTACTGCCGACCTCACGAAAAACAACCACACACAATAACCAATGAGAGACAGGTGGTTATAAATGGAATACAATGTAACATAATGGGAAACAGGTGTAAACAATAAAGACCAAACAAGACAAACACCGAAACATAGATCGGTAGCAGCTAGTACTCCGGGGACGACGAACGCCGAAGCCTGCCCGAGCAAGGAGGAGGAGCAGCCTCGGCTGAATCCGTGACAGTACCCCCCCCCCTTGACGTGCGGCTCCAGCCGTGTGCCGACCCCGGCCTCGGGGACGGCCAGGAGGACGCGGAGCAGGGCGAGTCGGATGACTCCGGTGGAAATCCCTCAACATGGAGGGATCTAGGATGTCCCTCCTAGGGACCCAGCACCGTTCCTCCGGACTCCACGAGATACTGCAGGCCCCCCATCCGACGCCTCGAATCCAAGATGGACCGGACTGAGTACGCCGGAGCTCCTCGATGTCCAGTGGGGGCGGAGGAGCCTCTCGTACCTCACTCTCCTGGAGTGGACCAGCTACTACCGGCCTGAGGAGAGACCCATGGAACGAGGGGTTAATGCGGTAATTAATGGGCAGTTGTAACCTATAACATACCTCGTTCAATTTCCTCAGGACTTTAAATGGCCCCACAAACCGCCGACCCAGCTTCCGGCAGGGCAGGCGAAGGGGCAGGTTTCGGGTCGAGAGCCAGACTCGATCTCCCGGTGCATACACCGGAGCCTCACTGCGGTGGCGATCGGTGCTCGCCTTTTGCCGCCTGATAGCCCGCTGCAGATGGACATGCGCAGCGTTCCAGGTTTCTTCCGAGCGCCGAAACCACTCGTCCACCGCAGGGGCTTCGATCTAGCTCTGATGCCAAGGTGCTAGGACCGGCTGATAACCTAGCACACACTGAAAAGGCGTAAGGTTAGTGGAGGAGTGGCGGAGTGAGTTTTGGGCTATCTCTGCCCAGGGGATATATCCCAACCACTCCCCCTGCCGGTCCTGGCAATAGGACCTCAGAAACCTACCCACATCCTGGTTCACTCTCTCCACCTGCCCATTACTCTCGGGGTGAAAACCTGAGGTAAGGCTAATCGAGACCCCCAGACGTTCCATAAACGCCCTCCAGACTCTAGAGGTGAACTGGGGACCCCGATCAGACACTATATCCTCAGGTACCCCGTAGTGCCGGAAGACGTGTGTAAACAGGGCGTCAGCAGTTTGTAGGGCTGTAGGGAGACCTAGCATAGGAATGAGATGGCAGGCCTTCGAAAACCGATCCACAACGACCAAGAGCCCCGGTCCGTGACAAAATCCACTGATAGGTGAGATCACAGCCGTTGTGGAACGGGTAGGGCTTGTAACTTCCCTCTGGGCAGGTGTCTAGGCGCCTTACACTGGGTGCACACCGAGCAGGAGGAAACATAAACCCTCACGTCTTTAGCTAAAGTGGGCCATCAGTACTTCCCACTAAGGCAGTGCACTGTCCGACCAATACCAGGATGCCCAGAGGAGGGTGACATGTGAGCCAAATATATCAATCGATCACGAACCTCGAGCGGCACTTACTTCCGACCCTCTGGACACTGTGGGGGAGTAGGATCGGTACGTAACGCCCGCTCGATGTCCGCATCAACCTCCCACACCACCGGTGCCACCAGACAAGACTCCGGAAGTATGGGAGTGGGCTCAATGGACCTCTCCTCTGTGTCATATAGTCGGGACAGAGCGTCTGCCTTAGCGTTCTGTGACCCTGGTCTATAGGTGAGCTTAAATACAAATCGGGTAAAAAACATAGCCCACCTTGCCTGGTGAGGGTTCAGCCTCCTCGCTGCCCGGATGTGCTCCAGGTTACGATGGTCAGTCAAAATGAGAAAAGGGTGTTTCGCCCCCTCAAACCAATGCCTCCACACCTTCAGGGCTTGAACCACATATAACAGCTCCCTGTCCCCCACGTCATAATTACGCTCCGCCGGACTGAGCTTCTTAGAAAAGAAAGCACAGGGCCGGAGTTTTGGTAGCGTACCCGAGCGCTGAGACAGGACAGCACCGATCCCAGCCTCGGACGCATCCACTTCAACTTGGAACGCCAAAGAGGGAACCGGATGTGCCAGCACTGGAGCCGAGGTAAACAGGTCCTTCAGATGTCTAAAAGCCCTGTCCGCCTCAGCCGACCACTGCAGACGCACCGGACCCCCCTTTAGCAGGGAGGTAATGGGAGCTGCTACCTGTCCAAAGCCCCGGATAAACCTCTGGTAGTAATTGGCAAAACCCAAGAACCGCTGCACTTCCTTCACCGTGGTGGGAGTCTGCCAATTGCGCACGGCTGAAACGTGGTCAATCTCCATCTCCACCCCTGACGCGGACAACCGGTGTCCCAGGAAGGAGATGGACTCCTGGAAGAACAGACATTTCTCTGCCTTCACATACAGGTCATGCTCCAACAGTCTACCAAGCACCTGACGAACCAGGGACACATGCTCGGCTCGTGTAGCGGAGTATATTAGAATGTAATCAATATACACCACTACACACTGTCCATGCAAGTCCCGGAAAATCTCATCCACAAACGATTGGAAGACTGAAGGAGCATTCATTAAACCGTATGGCATGACGAAGTACTCATAGTGACCCGAAGTGGTACTGAATGCTGTCTTCCACTCATCTCCCTCCCTAATGCGCACCAGGTTGTACGCGCTCCTGAGATCCAATTTTGTGAAGAATCGCGCCCCATGTAATGACTCAGTCATACTAGCAATCAGAGGGAGAGGATAGCTGTATTTGATTGTGATCTGATTTAGACCACGGTAGTCAATACACGGGCGTAAACCCCCATCCTTCTTCTTCACAAAAAAGAAACTCGATGACGCGGGGGAAGTGGACGGCCGTATGTATCCCTGTCTTAGAGATTCGGTGACATATGTCTCCATAGCTGCCGTCTCCTCCTGAGACAGAGGATACACATGGCTACGAGGAAGCGCAGCGCCCACTTGGAGGTCTATCGCACAATCCCCCTGTCGATGGGATGGTAATTGAGTCGCCTTCTTTTTACAGAAGGCGAGTGCCAAATCGGCCTATTCAGGTGGAATGTGCATGGTGGGAACTTGGTTCGGATTTCCACCATCGTTGCCCCTACGGAAACATCTACACACCGCCCGAAACACTGATCAGACCATCCCTTAAGAGCCCTCTGTTGCCATGAAATGTTGGGGTCATGAGATGTTAACCAGGGAAGCCCCAACACCACGGGTAACGCAGGAGAATCAATCAAATACAAGCGAATTATCTCCTCATGGCCCTCCTGCGTTTTCACCCTGAGAGGCGCTGTGACCTCCCGAATCAATCCTGACCCCAAAGGGCGGCTATCTAGGGCATGGATAGGGTAGGGCACACAACTGGTACAATGGGAATCCCTAACTTATAGGTGAACTGGCGATCGATAAAATTCCCAGCTGCGCCTGAATCTACTAGCGCCTTATGCTGGGAATGAGGAGAAACCTCGGGGAACACAACTTTATTACACATATGCGCAACAGGGAGCTCTGGGTGAGTTGGGTGCCTACTCACCTGAAATGACTCATCAGTGCGCTGCCTACTGCCTCGATTCCTAGGAGACCCTCCCCAGCACCGACCAGCAGTGTGTCCTCTGCGGCCACAGTTGGTGCAGAGGACGGCCTCTCTCCTGGTCTCTCTCCGGGTCTCCCTAGTACCAGTACCTCCGAGCTCCATAGGGGTCGGCTCGGAAGTGCTGTTGGATGGAATGGACGGCCCTGAATCCGGTCGTCCGCGGGTAGACAACAGGGTATCTAGGCGAATTGACATGTCCACCAGTTGGTCGAAGCTGAGGTTGGTGTCCCTGCAGGCCAATTCCCGACGCACGTCCTCCCTCAGGCTACATCTGTAGTGGTCGATGAGGGCCCTCTCATTCCATCCCGCGTTGGCAGCCAGCGTCCGGAAGTCCAGTGCGAACTCCTGTGCGCTCCTCCTCCCCTGTCTGAGGTGGAATAGACGCTCACCCGCCGCTTTACCCTCTGGTGGATGATCGAATACTGCCCTGAAGCGACGGGTGAACTACGCATAGTTGACAGTAGCGGCGTCTATTCCCCCCCACTCGGCGTTGGCCCACTCCAGCGCCTTGCCGGACAGACAGGAGATGAGGGCGGACACGCTCTCGTATCCCGAGGGCACCAGGTGGATGGTTGCCAGGTAGAGTTCAACCTGGAGCAGGAAACCCTGACACCCGGCAACTGTGCCATCATAAGCCCTCGGGAGCGAGAGCCGAATCCCACTGGACCCCGGAGGTGAAGCAATGGGCATCGCCGATGGTGGTGGTATCGTCAGAGGAGGTGTAGGCAGACCCCCTCTTTCCCATCGCTCCATTGTGCTCACCACCCGTTCCATGGCGGTGCCGAGAGCCTGGATCATGGCCACTTGTTGTTCGACGCGTTCTTCCATTGATCCTGCTGACTCCATGTAAGGTGTGTGATTCTGTCAAGGTGACGTGTATGCGGTAAACAAAGTCAAACGCAGGACACCGAGCCACTGGCAGACATACTTTACTGTACACAGTAATCAAAGTACAAAAACCTCAAAACCTCCTAACAGGGAGGAAACAAATACTCGCACAACACAGCTACTGCCGACCTCACGAAAAACAATCACACACAATAACCAATGAGAGACAGGGGGTTATAAAGGGAATACAATGTAACATAATGGGAAACAGGTGTAAACAATAAAGACCAAACAAGACAAACACCGAAACATAGATCGGTAGCAGCTAGTACTCCGGGGACGACGAACGCCGAAGCCTGCCCGAACAAGGAGGAGGAGCAGCCTCGGCTGAATCCGTGACATGCTTAAAGTTAGTGAGGGAGATAAGAGTCTCCAGCTTCAGAGATTTTTGCAGTTCGTTACAATCATTGGCAGCAGAGAACTGGAAGGAATGGCGGCCAAAGGAGGTGTTGGCTTTGGGGATGACCAGTGAGATATACCTGCTGGAGCGCATACTCCGGGTGGGTGTTGCTATGGTGACCAATGAGCTAAGATAAGGCGGGGATTTGCCTAGCAGTGATTTATAGATGGCCTGGAGCCAGCGGGTTTGGCGACGAATGTGTAGTGAGGACCAGCCAACAAGAGCGTACAGGTCACAGTGGTGGGTAGTATATGGGGCTTTGGTGAAAAAACGGATGGCACTGTGATAGACTACATCCAATTTGCTGAGTAGAGTGTTGGAGGCTATTTTGTAAATGACATCGCCGAAGTCAAGGATCGGTAGGATAGTCAGTTTTACGAGGGCATGTTTGGCAGCATGAGTGAAGGAGGCTTTGTTGCGAAATAGGAAGCCGATTCTGGATTTAACTTTGGGTTGGAGATGCTTAATGTGAGTCTGGAAGGAGAGTTTACAGTCTAACCAGACACCTAGGTATTTGTAGTTGTCCACATTCTCTAGATCAGACCCGTCAAGAGTAGTGATTCTAGTCGGGTGGGTGGGTGCCAGCAGCGTTCGATTGAAGAGCATGCATTTAGTTTTACTTGTGTTGAAGAGCAGTTGGAGGCTATGGAAGGAGTGTTGTATGGCATTGAAGCTCGTTTGGAGGTTTGTTAACACAGTGTCCAATGAAGGGCCAGATGTATACAAAATGGTGTCGTCTGCGTAGAGGTGGATCTGAGAATCACCATCAGCAAGGGCGACATCATTGATATACACAGAGAAAAGAGTCGGCCCAAGAATTGAACCCTGTGGCACCCCCATAGAGACTGCCATAGGTCCAAACAACAGGCCCTCACATTAAACTCTATCTGAGTAGTAGTTGGTGAACCAGGCGAGGCAGTCATTTGAGAAAACAAAGGCTATTTAGTCTGCCAATAAGAATGCGGTGGTTGTCAGAGTTGAAAGCCTTAACCAGGTCGATGAAGACGGCTGCACAGTACTCTCTATTATCGATCGTGGTTATAATATCGTTTAGGACCTTGAGTGTGGCTGAGGTGCACCCATGACCAGCTCGGAAACCGGATTGCATAGCGGAGAAGGTACGGTGTGATTCTAAATGGTCAGTGATCTGTTTGTTAACTTGGCTTTCGAAAGGCAGGGCAGGATGGATATCGGTCTGTAACAGTTTGGATCTAGAGTCACCCCCTTTGAAGAGGGGGATGAACGCGGCAGCTTTCCAATCTCTGGGGATCTCAGACATTAGGAAAGAGAGATTGAATAGGCTAGTAATAGGGGTTGCGACAATTTCGGCTGCTAATTTTAGAAAGAAAGGGTCCAGATTGTCTAGCCCAGAAGATATGTATCCAGAGGTCCAGATTTTGCAGCTCTTTCAGAACATCAGCAGTCTGAATTTGTGTGAAGGAGAAGCGGGGGGGCATGGGCAAGTTGCAGCGGAGGGTGCAGAGCTGGTGGCCGGGGTAGTGGTAGCCAGGTGGAAAGCATGGCCAGCCGTAGCCAAATGCTTGTTGAAATTCTCGATTATTGTAGATTTATCGGTGGTGATAGTGTTTCCTAGCCTCAGTGCAGTGGGCAGCTGGGAGGAGGTGCTCTTATTCTCCATGGACTTTACAGTGTCCCAAAACTTTTTGGAGTTAGTGCGACAGGATGCAAATTTCTGTTTGAAAAAGCTATCCTTTGCTTTCCTAACTGCTTGTGTATATTGATTCTTTACTTCCCTGAGAAGGTGCATATCGCGGGGGCTATTCGATGCTAATGCAGTACGCCACAGGATGTTTTTGTGCTGGTCAAGGGCAGTCAAGTCTGAGGAGAACCAGGGGCTATATCTGTTTTTAGTTCTGAGTTTTTTGAATGGGGCATGCATATTTAAGATTGAGAGGAAAGCACTTTTAAAGAACATCCAGGCATCCTCTACTGACAGAATGAGATCAATATCCATCCAGGATACCTGGGCCAGGTCAATTAGGAAGGCCTTCTCGCTAAAGTCTTTTAGAGAGCGTTTGACAGTGATGAGGGGTGGTCGTTTGACCGCGAACCCGTTACGGACACAGGCAATAAGGCAGTGATCGCTGAGATCCTGGTTGAAGACAGAGGAGGAGTATTTAGAGGGTAAGTTAGTCAGGATGATATCTATAAGGGTGCCCATGTTTACGGATTTAGGGTTGTACCTGGTAGGTTCCTTGATAATTTGTGTGAGATTGATGGCATCTAGTTTGGATTGTAGGATGGCCGGGGTGTTAAGCATATCCCAGTTTAGGTCACCAAGCAGTACAAACTCTGAGGATAGATGGGGGGGCAATCAATTCACATATGGTGTCCAGGGCACAGCTGGGGGCTGAGGGGAGTCTGTAGCAAGTGGCAACAGTGAGATACTTACTTTTGGAAAGGTGGATTTTTAGAAGTAGGAGCTCAAACTGTTTGGGCACAGACCTGGATAGTATGATAGAGCTCTGCAGGCTATCTCTACAGTAGAGTGCAACTCCACCCCCGTTGGCAGTTCTATCTAGATGGAAAATGTTGTAGTTGGGGATGGACATTTCTGAAGCCAGGATTCAGACACTGCTAGAACATCAGGGTTAGCAGAGTGTGCTAACGCAGTGAATAACTCAAACTTAGGGAGGAGGCTTCTGATATTAACATGCAAAAAACCAATGCTTTTACAGTTACAGAAGTCAACAAATGATAGCGCCTGGGGAGTAGGAGTGATACTGGGGGCTACAGGGCCTGGGTTAACCTCTACATCACCAGAGTAACAGAGGAGGAAAATAATAAGTATACGGCTAAAGGCTTTAAGAACTGGTCTTCTAGTGCGTTGGGTACAGAGAATAAGAGGGGCAGATTTCTGGGCGTTGTAGAATAGATTCAGGACATTATGTATAGACAAGGATATGCGTTGGGTAACAATGAAAGAGATAGCATCACTGGAGGCACCGATTGAGCCGGTCTCCGCGTGTATGGGGGGTGGAACAAAGGAGCTATTTGAGGCAGTTTGAGAGGGACTTGGGGCTTTACAGTGAAATTGTATAATAAGAACTAACTGGAACAGCAATAGGCAAGGCATATTGACATGGGAGAGAGGCATAAAGCAATCACAGGTGTTATTTGAGAGAGCTAAGACAACAACTGGTAATGGCGATGAAAGTTTGGCCTGAGGCTAAACAGATAAACAGGACAGGGTACCGTGTTAAGGAACAGTCCAGCAGGCATCAGCTGTGCACCTGAGTGATCATAAGGTCCAGTGAACAGCAATATGTGAGTCCGAGAGCAGTTCGAATTGGTGCTACAGCACTGGCTAGCAGGAAGCACGACTGTTGTTTGCGTGTGCTAGCGGGCCGGGGCTAGCAGATGGATCTTCGTGGTTGTCGCAACGGGAAGCCTGTTGAAACCACAGACGATTACGGCGGCAGACCAGTCGAGATGGATCGGCGGGGCTCCGTTTCGACTCTAGGAGGTCCTGTCCGGTTGACAGAGAGGTAGATAGCCGGGAGATGGGCCTGACTCGAGGCTAACTCAAGGCTGATTAGCCAACAACAACATCCATTTGGTTGCAGCTAGCTAGTTGCGATGATCCGGAGTTAAAGGTCCAGTGATTCAGTGATTCCGGCAGAAAAAACGATATGTTCTGGGTCGATAACACGCTGTGCAGACAGTGCAGACTGGCCCATAATAGTCCAGGCTAGAGCTGGCTGGTAGGTAGTGCAGGCCACGGACAATGGTGAAAAACCACTAACGGTGGCTAATAGCAGGTAGCTAGTTAGCTGGCTACTCCCGTCCGGTAGACAGAGAGGTAGTTATGGAGAAGTATAGATCGGGGTTGGGTTATAAAAAAATATCAGAAACTTTGAACATCCCACGGAGCACCATTAAATCCATTATTAAAAAATGGAAAGAATATGGCACCACAACAAACCTGTCAAGAGAGGGCCACCCACCAAAACTCATGGACCAGGCAAGGAGGGCGTTAATCAGAGGCAACAAATAGACCAAAGATAACCCTGAAGGAGCTGCAAAACGCCACAGCGGAGATTGGAGTATCTGTCCATAGGACCACTTTAAGCCGTACACTCCACAGGGCTTGGCTTTATGGAAGAGTGGCCAGAAAAAAGCCATTGCTTAAAGAAAAAAATAAGCAAACATGTTTTGTGTTCGCCAAAAGGCATGTGGGAGACTCCCCAAACTTATGGAAGAAGATACTCTGGTCAGATGAGACTAAAATTGAGCTTTTTGGCCATCAAGGAAAACACTATGTCTGGCGCAAACCCAACACCTTTCATCACCCCGAGAACACCATCCCCACAGTGAAGAATGGTGGTGGCAGCATCATGCTGTGGGGATGTTTTTCCATCGGCAGGGACTGGGAAATTGGTCAGAATTTAAGGAATGATGGATGGCGCTAAATACAGGGAAATTCTTGAGGGAAACCTGTTTCAGCCTTCCAGAGATTTGAGACTGGGACGGAGGTTCACCTTCCAGCAGGACAATGACCCTAAGCATACTGCTAAAGCAACACTCGAGTGGTTTAAGGGGAAACATTTAAATGTCTTGGAATGGCTTAGTCAAAGCCCAGACCTCAATCCAATTGAGAATCTGTGGTATGACTTAAAGATTGCTGTACACCAGCGGAACCCATCCAACTTGAAGGAGCTAGATGTGCCAAGCTTATAGAGACATACCCCAAGATACTTGCAGCTGTAATTGCTGCAAAAGGAGGCTCTACAAAGTATTGACTTTGGGGGGGTGAATAGTTATGCACGCTCAAGTTCTGTTTTTTTGTCTTATTTCTTGTTTGTTTCACAAAAAAAAATATTTTGCATATTCGAAGTGGTAGGCATGTTGTGTAAATCAAATGATACAAACCCCCCAAAAATCAATTTTAATTCCAGGTAGTAAGGCAACAAAATAGGAAAAATGCCAAGGTGGGTGAATACTTTCGCAAGCCACTGTAGTTTACAAATCTTCATGCACACAGACCCTCTATGTCTTTCTTTCTCTCTCCTTCTCATGTGGCTGTACAGTGAAACTGATTATGTCACCAGGCCTCTTACTCTCATCACTGCTCAGCATTTGGGCATTAATTTACATTTCTGTTGTAAAGTTGACCAATATGATTTCTGTTGTTATTACAGTGTCTTTGTCGCAACAGCTCATAAAACACTTTTACAGCATATATATACACATGCCAGAAAATAACCTCCACCTCTCCCCACAAGTACACACACAAACTCGATCATCCACTCATGCTCTTTATAAATCAGTGTTCTATATGTGTGACTCAGCCTTTCTCTTCCATCACAGAGTTGAAAGGTGAAGAATGAAGAATGATCCCACTGGGCACACCATGTCATTTCAATGTGGATAATATTTGGTTGAGACATTGATCAATGATGTCTCAACCTTTATTCACCCACTCAAAAAGACAGCCAACAGTTATTTAATTTAGGTACTATCGTGTTTGAAAACTATACTCGACTAATAATCAACTACATTTAAATATTGGAGTGAGTTTGAGAACACATTGTGATCTGATTTGACCTAAACACCATGAATTCAAAAGGGATTATCAGCAATCAATGAAGTGTGTTGATTAGATGTTCAGAAGTAGTTGCCATTTTGTGATTTAAACTTCTTTACATTAAATAGGGATAAGAGCCTGAGCTAAGAACAGGAAAGCAAACTATCAATCAGGACCTTTCTGATGTTGCACACTCATGAAAAGCACCCTGAGATGTATAATACAATTCTACTCATGGCACAAAATGTATCTTCCAGATTTAAGGGTCTATACTACTGTTGACACCAATCTGTGTAACACAATTAGAGCAGTAACTTGGAACAAAATTGTGTAAACTTTGTCCATGTAAAAACTGTTTTTTTTTTGTCAAAGTCAAGAACGGTTGAAATGCAAATGTATTGCACCACAAAATAGATGTCCAAGACACATTTTTAAAATCAATCAGCATTTCTGGCACAGGCTTCTGGAAACAAATTATATGTACAATAAACCAAAAAAAATGCACTGTCGGAACAGGCTTTGATGCTTTTAACTTCTTAAGAACTCTTTCATCCCCTTACTCATTGGCCCTCCCACTGCCCCCTTGCTGTAAGGTGCATATTTCAGGAAGGTTGACATCATCTGTAGTATTTCTGCCTCTGTAGCCTTTGATTTGCCAAGACTCACACCTGCTGTAAAGGGGGGAAACTAATATTAGCTAGAGAAGCTATTCAAATGTCATGTAAAATGTCATGATTTGTACTCTAATAAATTGATCAAGTATAAGAATATGGGGTTGGCTTACGTTGTGAAGGGTCCTCCTCACTATAATTACATTTGACATTTTAGTCATTTAGCAGACGCTCTTATCCAGAGCGACTTACAGTTAGTGAATACATATATTTTTTTTTATACTGGCCCCCGTGGAAATCGAACCCACAACCCTGACGATAATCGCTTGGTGGCTTGCGCAGCGTTTCAGTTTGCTGTTTCCCCATCCCCAGACTTAGTGGCTTGCGTGGTGTTTTAGTTTGCCATTTCCCCTCACCACCAATACTTGGTGGCTTGCAGGGCATTTCAGCCTTTTGCTTCTTAGTGACACTGGCACAGGTTCTGGCGCTTCGGAACAGATTTTAGTGGGGGCTTGGGTAGACTTTAAAAAAAGAACACATGCAAGTGTAAAATAACGTCCAGGATTTTTCTACACACATTTGTAAGGCAACCTAAACACAATATAATTTCTACCATACTTTAAACCAAAATTCTAAATGAAAAAGGGTCTGATCCTTTGCAGCGATTTGGTGAGGAGGATCCCTCAATTAAGGCAGAAGTAGGAAGTAGACCCCTCATGTTCCAGGGTTAAGCCATGTGAGAGACCAACATGATTCTCTGCAATAAAAGATTGAACATCATGCCAATTGTATTATATATAATTAGAATACCTTTCTCAAATACAATGATCAAGAATAAGGAGTTGGCTTACATTGTGAAGGGTCGTCCTCACCGTCATTACTTGGTGACGTGTGCTGCGTTTTAGCCTTTTGCTTCTTGGTAGCAGTGGCATACGTTTTCTGGTGCTTGGGGCATATTTTGGTGGGAGGTAGACCTTTGCCTGAAAATAAACATGCAAGTGTAAAATAACATCCAGCCTTTTTCTACACACGTCATGTGTTTTAAGTTTTACTGAAGTGGAAAAATACTTTAAAAGTAATCAGAATTGCAGACTAACATACTTACAGTACATAACTTGTAGGCATTACGCTAAAACCTGATACATTTACTCAAATGGCTTGAGGAAACCGAATGCATTGAACCATTTGAGTTAGAAAAATTAATCATTTGAGTATACTGTACTGTCAATGTTTGAGAAAGCACGTCAAGTGTTCTTGTTAGTTGTACTTCAATAAACAACGTAAATGTAACTTAATACTATTGAGTGAAGCTAACTTAAATTACCTTTTCGACTTAACTTAAATATACACTGAACAAAAATATAAACGCAACATGAAACAATTTCAAAGATTTTACTGAGTTACAGTTCATAAGGAAATTAGTAAATTGAAATATATTCATTAGGCCCTAATCTATGGATTTCACATGACTGGGAATACAGATATGCATATGTTTGGTCACAGTTACCTTTAAAAAAAGGTAGGGGTATGGATCAGAAAACCAGTCAGTATCTGGTGTGGCCACCATTTGCTTCATGCAGCGCAACACATCTCCTTCACATAGAGTTGATCAGGCTGTTGATTGTGGCTTGTGGAATGTTGTCCCACTCTTCTTCAATGGCTGTGCGAAGTTGCTGGATATTGGTGGGAACTGGAACATGGGGTCGTACACGTCGATCCAGAGCATCCCAAACATGCTCAATGGGTGACATGTCTGGTGAGTATGCAGGCCATGGAAGAACTGGGACATTTTCAGATTCCACGAATTGTGTACAGATCCTTGCGACATGGGGCCGTGCATTTTCATGCTGAAACATGAGGTAATGGCGGCGGGTGAATGGCATGACAATGGGCCTCAGGATCTCGCCTCGTTATCTCTGTGCATTCAAATTGCCATTGATAAAATGCAATTGTGTTCATTGTCCGTAGCTTATGCCTGCCCATACCATAACCCCACCGCCACCATTGAGCACTCTGTTCACAACGTTGACATCAGCATACCGCTCACCCACATGACACCAAACATGCTGTCTGCCATCTGCCCGGTACAGTTGAAACCAGGATTAATCCGTGAAGAGCACACTTATCCAGCATACCAGTGGCCATCGAAGGTTAGCATTTGCCCACTGAAGTCGGTTACGATGCCGAACTGCAGTTAGGTCAAGACCCTGGTGAGGACAACGAGCATGCAGATGAGCTTCCCTGAGACGGATTCAGACAGTTTGTGCAGAAATTCTTCGGTTGTGTAAACCCACAGTTTCATCAGCTGTCCGGGTGGCTGGTCTTAGATGATCCCGCAGATGAAGAAGCCGGATGTGGAGGTCCTGGGCTACCGTGGTTACACGTGGTCTGCAGTTGTGATGCCAGTTGAACATACTGCCAAATTCTCAAAAACGACGTTGGAGGTGGCTTATGGTAGAGAAATGAACATAAAATTCTCTGGCAATAGTTTCGGTGGAAATTCCTGTAGTCAGCATGCCAATTGCACGCTCCCTCAAAACCTGATAAATCTGTGGCATTGTGTTGTGTGACAGAACTGCACATTTTAGAGTTACCTTTTATCGTCCCCAGCACAATGTGCACCTGTGTAATGATCATGCTGTTTATTCAGCTTGTTGATATGCTACACCTGTCAGGTGGATAGATTATCTTGGCAAAGGAGAAACATTAACAGGGATGTTTTTTTATTTTTTTTATTTTTTATTTTTTTATTTCACCTTTATTTAACCAGGTAAGCCAGTTGAGAACAGGTTCTCATTTACAACTGCGACCTGGCCAAGATAAAGCAAAGCAGTGCGATAAAAACAACACAGAGTTACATATGGGGTAAAAAACATAAAGTCAAAAATACAACAGAAAATATATATACAGTGTGTGCAAATGTAGCAAGTTATGGAGGTAAGGCAATAAATAGGCTATAGTGCAAAATAATTACAATAGTATTAACACTGGAATGCTAGATGTGCAAGAGATTATGTGCAAATAGAGATACTGGGGTGCAAAAGAGCAAAATAAATAACAATATAGGGATGAGGTAGTTGGGTGGGCTAATTTCAGATGGGCTGTGTACAGGTGCAGTGATCGGTAAGGTGCTCTGACAACTGATGCTTAAAGTTATTGAGGGAGATAAGAGTCTCCAGCTTCAGAGATTTTTGCAATTCGTTCCAGTCATTGGCAGCAGAGAACTGGAAGGAATGGCGGCCAAAGGAGGTGTTGGCTTTGGGAATGACCAGTGAGATATACCTGCTGGAGCGCAGACTACGGGTGGGTGCTGCTATGGTGACCAATGAGCTAAGATAAGGCGGGGATTTGCCTAGCAGTGATTTATAGATGGCCTGGAGCCAGTGGGTTTGACGACGAACATGTAGTGAGGACCAGCCAACAAGAGCGTACAGGTCACAGTGGTGGGTAGTGTATGGGGCTTTGGAGACAAAACGGATGGCACTGTGATAGACTACATCCAATTTGCTGAGTAGAGTGTTGGAGGCTATTTTGTAAATGACATCGCCGAAGTCAAGGATCGGTAGGATAGTCAGTTTTACGAGGGCATGATTGGCAGCATGAGTGAAGGAGGCTTTGTTGCGAAATAGGAAGCCGATTCTAGATTTAACTTTGGATTGGAGATTCTTTATGTGAGTCTGGAAGTTGAGTTTACAGTCTAACCAGACACCTAGGTATTTGTAGTTGTCCACATACTCTAGGTCAGACCCGTCGAGAGTGGTGATTCTAGTCGGGTGGGCGGGTGCCAGCAGCGTTCGATTGAAAAGCATGCATTTAGTTTGACTAGTGTTTAAGAGCAGTTGGAGGCTACTGAAGGAGTGTTGTATGGCATTGAAGCTCGTTTGGAGGTTTGTTAACACATTGTCCAATGAAGGGCCAGATGTATACAAAATGGTGTCGTCTGCGTAGAGGTGGATCTGAGAGTCACCAGCAGCAAGAGCGACATCATTGATATACACGGAGAAAAGTGTCGGCCCAAGAATTGAACCCTGTGGCACCCCCATAGAGACTGCCATAGGTCCAGACAACAGGCCCTCCGATTTGACACACTGAACTCTATCTGAGAAGTAGTTGGTGAACCAGGCGAGGCAGTCATTTGAGAAACCAAGGCTATTTAGTCTGCCAATAAGAATGCGGTGGTTGACAGAGTCGAAAGCCTTGGCCAGGTCGATGAAGACGGCTGCACAGTACTGTCTATTATCAATCGCGGTTATAATATCGTTTAGGACCTTGAGCGTGGCTGAAGTGCACCCATGACCAGCTCGGAAACCGGATTGCATAGCGGAGAAGGTACGGTGGTATTCGAAATGGTCGGTGATCTGTTTGTTAACTTGGCTTTCAAATACTTTCGAAAGGCAGGGCAGGATGGATATAGGTCTGTAGCAGTTTGGATCTAGAGTGTCACCCCCCTTTGAAGAGGGGGATGACCGCGGCAGCTTTCCAATCTCTGGGGATCTCAGACGTTATGAAAGAGAGGTTGAACAGACTAGTAATAGGGGTTGCGACAATTTTGGCGGCTAGTTTTAGAAAGAAAGGGTCCAGATTGTCTAGCCCAGCTGATTTGTAGGGGGTCCAGATTTTGCAGCGCTTTCAAAACATCAGCTGTCTGAATTTGTGTGAAGGAGAAGCGGGGGGGGCATGGGCAAGTTGCAGCAGAGGGTGCAGAGTTGGTGGCCGGGGTAGTGGTAGCCAGATGGAAAGCATGGCCAGCTGTAGCAAAATGCTTGTTGAAATTCTCGATTATTGTAGATTTATCGGTGGTGATAGTGTTTCCTAGCCTCAGTGCAGTGGGCAGCTGGGAGGAAGTGCTCTTATTCTCCATGGACTTTACAGTGTCCCAAAACTTTTTGGAGTTAGTGCTACAGGATGCAAATTTCTGTTTGAAAAAGTTAGCCTTTGCTTTCCTGACTGCTTGTGTATATTGGTTCCTAACTTCCCTGAAAAGTTGCATATCGCGGGGGCTATTTGATGCTAATGCTGTACGCCACAGGATGTTTTTGTGCTGGTCAAGGGCAGTCAAGTCTGAGGAGAACCAGGGGCTATATCGGTTCTTAGTTCTGTATTTTTTGAATGGGGCATGTTTATTTAAGATTGAGAGGAAAGCACTTTTAAGGAACAACCAGGCATCCTCTACTGACGGAATGAGATCTATATCCATCCAGGATACCTGGGCCAGGTCAATTAGGAAGGCCTGCTCGCTAAAGTGTTTTAGGGAGCGTTTGACAGTGATGAGGGGTGGTCGTTTGACCGCGGACCCGTTACGGACGCAGGCAATAAGGCAGTGATCGCTGAGATCCTGGTTGAAGACAGCTGAGGTGTATTTAGAGGGTATGTTAGTCAGGATGATATCTATGAGGGTACCCATGTTTACGGATTTAGGATTGTACCTGGTAGGTTCGTTGATAATTTGCGTGAGGTTGAGGGCATCTAGTTTGGATTGTAGGATGGCTGGGGGATTAAGCATATCCCAATTTAGGTCACCAAGCAGTACGAACTCTGAGGATAAATGGGGGGCAATCAATTCACATATGGTGTCCAGGGCACAGCTGGGGGCTGAGGGGGGTCTGTAGCAAGCGGCAACAGTGAGAGACTTATTTCTGGAAAGGTGGATTTTTAGAAGTAGAAGCTCAAACTGTTTGGGCACAGACCTGGATGTAAACAAATTTGTGCACAAAATTTGAGAGAAATAAGATTTTTGTGCTCATGGAAAACTTCTGGGATCTTTTATTTCAGCTCATGAAACATGGGACCAACACTTTACATGTGGCACTTATATTTAATATTTTATTAGTGTGTTGCAATTTTCAAGTAGATTCTAAGATATATTTTTTACCATTCTACGTGGAATTTTCAACTCAATTTCAACGTATACATAGTTTTGAAGATTACGCTGAAATTAGTTTGATGTAACAACCTGTTAGTCAGGTTGTCATTTTATTTAAATTGAAGTTTTACCCTAATTTCAATGTTTGCAACGCTGGTTGAAATTAGATGACGCAGATGCTAAGCTACAGGACTGTTTTGCTAGCACAGACTGGAACATGTTCCGGGATTCTTCAGACAGCATTGAGGAGTACACCACATCAGTCACTGGCTTCATCAATAAGTGCATCGATGATGTCGTCCCCACATTGACCGTACGTACATTCCCCAACCAGAAGCCATGGATTACAGGAAACATCCGCACTGAGCTAAAGGGTAGAGCTGCCGCTTTCAAGGAACGGGACTCTAACCCGGACGCTTATAAGAAATCCCGCTATGCCCTCCGACGAACCATCAAACAGGCAAAGAGTCAATACAGGACTAAGATTGAATCGTACTACACTGGCTCTGACGCTCGTCGGATGTGGCAGGGCTTGAAAACTATTACAGACTACAAAGGGAAGCACAGCCGCGAGCTGCCCAGTGACACAAGCCTACCAGACGAGCTAAACCACTTCTATGCTCGCTCGAGGCAAGCAACACTGAAGCATGCATGAGAGCACCAGCTGTTCCGGATGACTATGTGATCACGCTCTCCATAGCCGATGTGAGTAAGACTTTTAAGCAGGTCAACATTCACAAGGCCGCAGGGCCAGACGGATTACCAGGACGTGTACTCCGAGCATGTGCTGACCAACTGGCAAGTGTCTTCACTGACATTTTCAACATGTCCCTGACTGAGTCTGTAATACCAACATGTTTCAAGCAGACCACCATAGTCCCCGTGCCCAAGGGCTCTAAGATAACCTGCCTAAATGACTACCGACCCGTAGCACTGACGTCTGTAGCCATGAAGTGCTTTGAAAGGCTGATCATGGCTCACATCAACAGCATTATCCCAGAAACCCTAGACCCACTCCAATTTGCATACCGCCCCAACAGATCCACAGATGATGCAATCTCTATTGCACTCCACACTGCCCTTTCCCACCTGGACAAGAGGAACACCTACGTGAGAATGCTATTCATTGACTACAGCTCAGCATTCAACACCATAGTGCCCTCTAAGCTCATCACTAAGCTAAGGATCCTGGGACTAAACACCTCCCTCTGCAACTGGATCCTGGACTTCCTGACGGGCCGCCCCCAGGTGCTAAGGGTAGGTAACAACACATCTGCCACACTGATCCTCAACACGGGGGCCCCTCAGGGGTGCGTGCTCAGTCCCCTCCTGTACTCTCTGTTCACCCATGACTGCATGGCCAGGCACGACTCCAACACCATCATTAAGTTTGCCGACGACACAACAGTGGTAGGCCTGATCACCGACAACGATGAGACAGCCTATAGGGAGGAGGTCAGAGACCTGGCCGTGTGGTGCCAGGACAACAACCTCTCCCTCAACGTGACCAAGACAAAGGAGATGATTGTGGACTACAGGAAAAAAAAGAGGACTGAGCACGCCCCCATTCTCATCGACGGGGCTGTAGTGGAACAGGTTGAGAGCTTCAAGTTCCTTGGTGTTCACATCACCAACGAACTATCATGGTCCAAACACACCAAGACAGTCGTGAAGACGGCACGACAAAGCCTATTCCCCGTCAGGAGACTGAAAATATTTGGCATGGGTCCTCAGATCCTCAAAAAATTATACAGCTGCACCATCGAGAGCATCCTGACTGGTTGCATCACCGCCTGGTATGGCAACTGCTTGGCCTCCGACCGCAAGGCACTACAGAGGGTAGTGCGTACGGCCCAGTACATCACTGGGGCCAAGCTTCCTGCCATCCAGGACCTCTATACCAGGCGGTGTCATAGGAAGGCCCTCAAAATTGTCAAAGACTCCAGCCACCCTAGTCATAGACTGTTCTCTCTGCTACCACACGGCAAGCGGTACCGGAGTGCCAAGTCTAGGTCCAAAAGACTTCTCAACAGCTTCTACCCCCAAGCCATAAGACTCCTGAACAGCTAATCATGGCTACCCGGACTATTTGCACTGCCCCCCCACCCCATCCTTTTTACGCTGCTGCTACTCTGTTAATTATTTATGCATAGTCACTTTAACTCTACCCACATGTACATATTACCCCAACTACCTCAACTAGCCAGTGCCCCCGCACATTGACTCTGCAACGGTACCCCCCTGTATATATAGCCTCCCTACTGTTATTTTATTTTACTTCTGCTCTTTTTTTTCTCAACACTTTTTTTGTTGTTGTTTTATTTTTACTTTTTTTGTTAAAAATAAATGCACTGTTGGTTAAGGGCTGTAAGTAAGCATTTCACTGTAATGTCTGCACCTGTTGTATTCGGTGCATGTGACCAATAACATTTGATTTGATTTGATTTGAATTATATGAAAACAGTACTGGTTGATGACATTTTGCAAATCCAAATGTATTTCAAACATAGATTCAATGTCACAATACATTGAGAAATTACGTAGAACATTTTTGATTTAACCAGTTTGTGCCCAGTAGGATGGGAAGTTGTGCACATTCAGGGAATGTAAGGCAGAATGTAAGGCAGAATTTGAGACTCAAGTGCCGGCTTCTAAAATCTCACATGGAATCAGACAGATACTCCTCTTCTCCACATCTCCAAGTACTCACTTCTGGACTGAGCCACTCTTTCATCCCTTCCATTTACTCATTCTATTTTCTTTATTTTCAAGTGTTTATTAAAGGAGTGCTTGAAGCATGAGGCCTTGATAATATATAT
Organism: Coregonus clupeaformis; assembly: GCF_020615455.1. NCBI lineage: Eukaryota > Metazoa > Chordata > Actinopteri > Salmoniformes > Salmonidae > Coregonus > Coregonus clupeaformis. The sequence continues at coordinate 34,130,799 of NC_059206.1, read as the reverse complement.
ATTTTTAACTGTCCATGATCAAGTCAGATGGGAAACTAAACTGTGCAGCTTTTCAACCTTTCGAAGTTCAGGAAGTGCGCTTGTTGAATTACATAAAAGAAACAAGAGTCTCTCTCTCTCCCTCTCTCGCTCCCCCCTCTCTCTCTCTCCCCCCTCTCTCTCTCTCGCTCTCTCCCCCTCTCTCTCTCTCCCCCCCCTCTCTCTCTCTCCCCCCTCTCTCTCTCTCTCGCTCTCTCTCATACTACAAAATTAACATCATAGAGAACAAGTGCTGGGAGCTAATTAACGGTAAGACATATGGTAACCGCTCAGTCCATCGCCTCCGCTGCCATGATTAATCTGTGGCTCACTACTGGCTCTGGGTAAACATTGAGTAATGACATTTCTAAGCTCAGTCAGAGTGGTGAGGAACACCCGAGAGCTGGGGGAGAAAACATACAGACTCTCAAACTGCATTTTACTTTCATTTGGCAGTCTGGCCAGGTAAACCTTTCTAATAGCCATTTGAAATGTTACCTGCATGTCAAAACTGTGCCGTGGAAAGGAAAATACTTAATGGATGGTGGTGTCAGACGTCAAAGCACTTTTCTGCAATGCGATGATGATTCTGATTCTGATTCTGCCGGGGCTGTACAACTCCTATTCATTGTTCTCTGCTGTGATCGCTGTGTGCCTGTGACCCCTTTGACATCATGTTCCCAGGGGAAGGCAGGCAGAGGATGCCCTTGTCTTAATGACATTGCTCAATGTTTACCCAGAGCCAGTAGCGAGCCACAGATTAATCATAGCAGCGGAGGCACTGGATTGATTTAACAGGTTAGACTCAGATACCATATGAGTACAGTTAATTAGCTCCCAGCACTCTTCTCTATGATGTTAATTAGTATCAGAGAGAGAGAGAGAGAGAGAGAGAGAGAGAGAGAGAGAGAGAGAGAGAGAGAATTGTGTTACCATGACAATTTTCTGTATTGTGGTTGTATTGTGTAACACCTAGGCATGCTATTTACCATGTTTGAAGGACTGCTTTGATCTAATTTCCCTAATATATTTTACATACGTCATTTATTCCTATACTTTCCAGGTTAACAGAAAATACATCTAGCACAGATAATGACATATGGTAAGTAGGTGTCATAGAAAATGCTTGCTGATTATTGTGGCCATGTGTTGTTTTTTCTGCTGCTGGTGTTGTTGAGGTTGATGCTGTTAAAGTTCCAGCAGTCTATCCTGGAAATAAAGGTCTGCATGACCATATAAGGAGAGCTACAGTATCAGGGGAGAATGAGGAAGCAGTGGAGCAGTAGAGAGGAAAATGAACATCCATTATAAGTCTGTGCCAGACCAAGACTTCCCAAATTAATGCTATAAGAATATGACCAAGGGAAGGGGATGAGGTATTTCTTAGTTATTTTTGTGGGAACTTTCCACGGGAATCATTTGAGAGTTTGATGAATTCAAGCAATGTAGTTTACGAAAGTTCAATCAGGAAAGCTAATCTGAATGCTCGTTTAACTTAATCCAGTAAGCATAACATAATTCACTTTTGTTTCCTATTCTACGGGTATAGCGGGAATGGAGACAAACATATCATCATCAGCATAGCGTCTTGTTTCTTCTATTTCCTATTAGCTATGTGTGGAATGTCATTCACCTATTTACTGTACCTTGTAGCCTATAAGTACGGCACAATAATGCATTCCTCACGTTTGCTGTTTAACCAATGGGCTCACTTTTGCAATTATCACCTTCCTATCTCTCAACACATGGACGTAAATCTTGGAATGTATTTATACAGTATGTCAACATACCCTCGTTCTCTCACTTTCTGTTTTTGATACAGTTGCCGTTTTCATCCTAAGGCAATTACATCCTCACTAGGAGAGAGAGCAGATCAGTGGTCTGGATCAAACACAAACAACTCATTGACCATTTACTATTTTTTTCTTTATGGAAATTATAGTTACACATCCTATTTGATTATTATATATATATTTTTAACAGTACATCACAATGTGCAGTATACTTTTAAACAGTCTCTAAATGACATCTATGTACATACTGTAACTTCTATACACAGCAATTAAATGTATCGCTCTAGTAGTGCAATAAAATATGAAAGTAGGACAAAGCATTTCTCTGGTTGGTGCATGATTGCATATTGACTGGTATCGTCAACACATTTCTGCTTTCAAAACCCTCATATATCCCCTATCGCTTATTACACCTACCTGTAGTGCAGGAATCATCAACTAGATTCAGCCACCAATTTCTTCTTGAGCACATGGTCAGGGGGCCGGTCAATTTGTAGACTGCAAATTGACCACAACAAGCCCAAACAGATATAACATTTGACTAAAACATAATAATTTCAAACCTTGCTTACATTTGTATACGATCACATATATCTCACTATTAGGCTTGGGAATACTTTGGAACAGATCAAAAAATATATATATCCATTGGAGCTTATTTGCTGGCCTTTTTACAGTCTTTTATGTCAAACAATTAAAATAAATAAATACCAACAGAACATTTTCTTTTTTTTACTGAGAAAACTTGTGAGGCCAAATAAAACCACCCACAGGCCGAATTCGTTTCGCGGGTCGCCTGTTGGGGAACCCTGCTGTAGTGTATTGAGTCTTTAAAACTTCTGTTGCACAGTTAATACCTTTTCCAGTTCCTCTATTCATTAGGGAGTCCTTTTTTGTGTTGGAGAAAACTTAGAAAAGTAAACAATGCTGAGAACTGCTTATCTTCTTTAGGTGAGATGTTTCTGAGTTAGCTGTTTGTTGGAACATTTTGGAGGGCATACAGACGGTTTTGTTCATTTTGTTAGGTTATTATATTTGTCAGTGCCTTTGAATCTCTATGTGGATGTGGATAGATGTCTAACTTGACAATTTAAAGTTATTCTTCCCTTGAGAATAATGCAATGGTTTGTTTGAGCCTTGAGACTTCACTGATATACATATTCATGAATCTTTTTAAGGGTTGTTTTCAAGAACATCTAAAAAAAATGACTCCAGCTGAGACTAACTGAATTTTGATGGGGGTATTCCGTTTTTATTACATAGTACATTCGACATCAACATGAAAAGACTCATAAATACATGGCATACTTTAATGACATCTCAGTTCATTATTTGTCCATCATCTCTCAAGCATATTATAAGTTCAATGGAAAGTAAAAGGAAAGAAAAGAGTGATTCCTCACAAAACCAGGACATAAAAAGACCATGCTTTCTTTGTTTTTCATGAAATGTAATCCATAGAAGGGTTATTTGGAGGAAGGATTGTTGACATATATTTGACATTTGTATCTAAAAGCATAAGTGAAAAAGTATTTATCAGAGTTGACATATTTATGACATGTCTACCTTACCGAGGCCTCCTTTAAGACTCCATCATGTTTCATCTGCAGGTTTAAGCTACATTTGGTGTCACATGAAGCTTTACCACTTGCTCTGTAATTTGAGTTGTATTTTGATTTCAATAACACGTTTATTACATTACTTTATGAATATTGAAAAATATAAACATGAATATTGAAAAAAACTATGTTTATTTTGGCTAATTTTCAATATATTGTTGAACATAATATACTCTACGGGCATATTAAAGTTCCAGAGTGGAATCACTACTACTTTTAGAGTTATGATTCAATTTGTAAGTATAACCAACAGAGTGAACATGAAAACGCATGAAAAATGGTGGCCCTCTGCTGGTGAAGTAAAAGGAGGGCTGTGATTGGTTACATTACCTACTAAGCCAATTTCTCTGTGTAAAATGAACCATAACTTTAAAACTTGCAGAGATCCCACTCTTGAACTTTGATATGCCCTTAGAGTATATTATGTAAAAAAATATATAGAAAAATTAGCCAAATCAAAGATGGTGTTTTTCAATACTAATGTTTATATTTTTAAATATCCACCAATGTATGTAAGAACATTGTTATTGAAATCAACATACTACTCATATTAATGAGCAAGCGGCAATGCTTCATATGTTGTTTTCTAGCACCTACAGATGAAACATTACGGAGTCTTAAAGGAGGCTTGATTCGGTCTTATGTTGCAAAATTTGAAATTGTGTTTTTTACACTGGATAAAAGTACAGACTCAGAGCTACAAAATGGTATATCATACACTGCAGTTGAGGAACAATGGGAAAGTAATTCTGCTTTGAAAGTTGATAAACTTGTAACCCCACTTTTGAGAAAATGGCCATTGAATGTTTTGGTACACCTACTGGAGAGTTCTTCTTTGTCTACACCTATTCACACTCTATTAAGCCTTAGCCCCACCTATCACTTTACCGATTCACATGTGAGGCCATGTGCTAAACAGAGTGAATAGTGTAGTAAACAACCAAAGATCTCAAGACTAAAAGTGGTGAAAGTAGTAGCAAAAAGACACTTTATCTAGTCCTTGGCCTATATCCTAATCTGACTTTCGTGCAGGTCATGTTGTTCTTCACATTACCATCTCTGGTAAACACACACCATATCAAATAAAATCTAAGATTATTTGTCACATGCACAGGATAGAGAAGGTGTAAATGGTGCAGTGCAATTGTTACTTGCATATCTGCATAGTAGCAATAGCAAAAATAGAAAGTGTCCGGATAAAAAATATAATATAAAGATGTTATAATTATTAGAGGATGCTTACCCAGACACACTTGTCTAAATTGATGGGTCATGTGAAAGAAATGCTATAACCAACCCCCAGCCACATCTAGCTATGTGGATGGGACACTATTGTCTAGACATGTACACATGTTCATGAAATACACTAGATGGCCGTAATCACCCCAGACACACCTGGCTAACTTGATGGGTCATGTAATTATCTGACAAAGTGGAGTCTTTTGTTTAGACATGTAGCTAGCTAGCTAAACAATTAACCATAATGCCAACCCATACTACTAGCAATACAAACGGATTGTCATAGCTAGCCACCATGCATGAAATGCTGTAGTATGAATCTACAGGTAGTTAAAGCTAACCAACTAGGTTCAATGTTAGATAGCTAGCTAACATTAGGATATAACTAGCAATTAAAATGTATTTCTGACATACAAATAATATTACTACACAGATCATACACGTAACGTTAGCTAGCAAGCCAGCAAGCTAACGTTCGCTAGCTAGCGAACAGTATGCTTTCACTTGCAATGAAAACGACTTTCCGATAAAATTAGAAACTTATAATATCTGAAAATGTAGCTAGACTCTTACCTGTATACATGGATGAACTCTTCACGGCAGACTGGAACCCCTTTAACTATGTAAACATCCTGTGTCATTTCCGTTTTGTTTGTACAACTTGTTTGCCCCACGTTGTGTCAAGTCACTCTGGTTCACACTGACCTTGTGCAGAAAGTAGTCTTTAACCACTGATCTTTGTCGATAGCGCCTGCTAAATTCAGGGCAGCAACGTTGTTGAGAGCAGTAACAACACTTTTGCAGTTCTCCATGGCTAACGTTATCATTTTTTTAAAACTGCGGTAGCAAGAATTATCTTCTGTTTTATTCAAGCTCTAACTGTAATTACTCTACTCTTATGTGGGTTTATGGCTCATTTAGCTTTCTCACTGCTTGGGGGCTGTTGCTTGCCATGCTTGACTCAGAAGGGACTTCGTACCAATATCATTTTATATTAAATGGATGTTTAATTTGTTTGCAGGGTGTTCTGGGATGTCGAACCTTTAAGGTCCAGTGCCCCAGCTGTCTCTCACCCCGCTGTTTTGATCCCCCCTTGCCTTGTCTGTGTAGGGGGGTGCTTTCACTTGAAACTAAATCAGCCGGATGTAAATTGGCAGGGGGTTGGAGGGTGCAGTAGGGATGGTAGAACCTTGATGCTGGAGATATTAATATTTTATTGCCATGTCTGTGAGCACCCGGTTGGAGAGGCATCGGTGGGTGGAGCTGCATCCTGATCTGCATGGATTTTCATCCGAGACAGAACAAGGCAGAGGCTCTTTAGAAATTATGTTTAAATTAAGGAGAAAGGAGGCTAGCTCACCTATAATGCGAGAAGGAGCAATATTTTTCCAAAGATTTTGCTTGTGTGGAGTGAATGGTCACTTTTGATAGACTCCTGTTCTTTCACTCTTTGAATCCATGTACTGTAGGCCTAGCTTTCATTTTTCTTTCTAAATGAAAGTTGAATCCCCTGTATTATGCATCACCACTTTCAGTTTTATCATTCTTTTCTATGGTGCCAGGCTTTTAGAGTGTTTCTTCCAAAACTGAGCAGTAGACATGTGATGTTGAATGGGACTTTACAGTAAGATGGCAACTCAAGCCGCTGAACAAACCATTACACTGTCAAAAACCATCACTGAAGTATATGTTTATGTCTTACCTCCAGGCTGCATTATACTCTATCTTTTCATTCTAGAAGCAGTAAGGCCCAGTGAATAGATCCTTAACCACCTGCTATCTGATCACACATTAGAGCCAGTGAAAACCAGGCCTTGTCTGAGACCTGAAGACGTGTGTTTTCTCCAAGAGAAAGCACCTTGGTTTTAGCTCAGCAGGCTAACATGGTCTTTAGTTGTGTCAATACCTCATGTTCAATAGCTAGTTGGTCACGACACATTTCTGTGCAGCAATGGGCAATTAAAACATTGCCATGTAAAGCAGGTGTTGTACAGAACATCATACCTTCTGACCATTCTACGTGAAAATAATGCACTTATTATACTTGTTAACTGTCATTAGCTAGCTTTGATAATCCTGTACATTAATGCAATGGGATGTTCCCCCTGGCAAGGCAAGGGCGGGCTGACTTTACCCTGCTGTATATATAAGGAGCATTAAGAAACACAGTGATGGCTGCTACATGGAGAGGAAGATAAAGGGATTCTAGGAACCTGTTTTCCCAGGACGGCCCCAGAAGCAAAGAATAGGCACAGGGCAGAATACACAATGTAGTCTGGCTGGCCACTGCTCCACTCACACAGCCTGATGCTCTGGTAAACGCATAATTAAACTTTTGTCCGGTGAATGATCTCATCTGGACACTTATAACATTTCACATTATTCACAGAGTAAAACCCACAGACAGAGAGGTTATTGTGGTATGCTTGAGGGTCATAGTCATGTCTGATACAGAATTCAGCTAGTGTCCGGTGAGGCAGACACATGTTCATACCCCCGACTCTCAAAGGAGCCAGCGGTACAAATAAAATATTTAAGTATTTGGGGAAAGTTGCTGTTGAGAGCCTGCCGCTATAGAATGTCTTCATCCAGTTTTTTTGTGGCCTGTGTGTGTGTGTGTGTCTGTATGTATGTGTGTGTGTGTGTGTGTGTGCAAGTCTGCTTTAGCCTGTGTCTGTGTGTGACTGTAACTTACAACCCTCCAGGACTTCTAGTCTGTTTGTCAGCTGGTGGTTGTGTTGGGGCCGACACTGGGAAGATCCAACAGTGCTAATGAGCTCACAGGGCTCTCAGACAGCTCTGAGATCACACACAGGGGAGAGTGGAGGGACTTTGTACTTGGCACCAACAGCAGCCATGACACTGAGGCCTCTGCTCTGCTTGCGTCCAGTGTTTCTCTCTGTGCTCCCTGGTAAAAAGGGATTGTGTAGTAAGCAAGGGCGCTTCAGAGGAGCAGGGCTGAGATCTCCTTTGGTTCCTGGGATGCAGGCTCAGTCTGGCATCAGCTCAGTCCCATAGAGAATCACATCACATCACATGCCTGTGCACAGTTTAGTTTTCACAGCTGAAAACTTTGATACACAGCTTTATTATCATCCAAGGTGCAATGGCACATTGTTTTAGTGCATCTTTATGGCAGAAAATTCTAATGCAAATATTCTGCTTCCATGCTCAAAGAAAATACTGAAGATAATTTTCCATGAGAGAATTTACCGAAATAACATACACTGAGTGTACAAAACATTGCTCTTTCCATGACATAGACTGACCAGGTGAATCCAGGTGAAAGCTATGATCCCTTATTGATGTCACTTATTAAATCCACTTTTAACAGTGTAGATGAAGGGAAGGAGACAGGTTAAAGAAGGATTGTTAAGCCTTGAGACAATTGAGACATGGATTGTGTATGTGTGCCATTCAGAGGATGAATGGGCAAGATAAAATATGTAAGTGCCTTTGAATGGGATATGGTAGTAGGTGCCAGGTGCAAATTGAAAGTGAAAAAAATATACAATACATTTTTCTAGATTTCTCTCTCTCTATTGCTTCTCCTTCATTTTTTAAGAAACAATTTCTTAAAAACTGTTTAACCATTTTCTTTCTCTTTCTTTGAGTCTACTCACCACATTTTATGCACTGCAGTGCTAACTAGCTGTAGCTTATGCTTTCAGTACTAGATTCATTATCTGATCCTTTGATTGGGTGGACAACATGTCAGTTCATGCTGCATGAGCTCTGATAGGTTGGAGGACATCCTCCAGAAGTTGTCATAATTACTATGCAAGTCTATGGGAGGGGGTGAGAACCATGAGCCTCCTAGGTTTTGTATTGAAGTCAATGTACCCTGAGGAGGATGGACACTAGCTGTCCTCCGGCTACACCATGGTGTTACTCTACAGAGTGCTGTTGATACTACTGTAGACCATAATTGCCAAACACTGTGTTTTAATCAATTATTTGGTGACGTGAATATATTTAGTATAGTTGTATCAAAAAAGGATAACTTTTTTTAGTCCTTTTTTTTTTTCACTATTTAAATTGTTATGGTTCTCCCCTTCCTCCTCTGAGGAGCCTCCACTGATATGTATAGATTGCATTTGGATTACTGTTACAGTGCTACTTGGGCTGTTATTGGATTCGTTCCAACATTTTGTGATTTCTTGTTGTTCTTATTATATTTTTTATTATTTATGTAGGCCTACCTGTTTGATATTTTACTGCATTTTTAGGAGATAGTAACATAAGCATTTCGCTGCACCCGCTATAACATCTGCTAAACTGTGTACGCAACCTATTAACTTTGATTTGGTTTTAGTTGGATCCCCATTAGCTGTTGTTGAAGCAGCAGCTACTCTTCCTGGGGTTCACATAAAATGTAAAACATGACATAATACAGAACATAAATAGACAAGAATAGCTCAAGGACAGATCTACACAAATGTAAAATAAGAACAATAGAACCGAAAAAAGGTCCTATTGACATTGACACACATTGCTGACAGTTACCCACACATCAGTACATGTGACCCGTCTCAAGAAGCTAGGCGTATGTCGCACGTCACTACTTCACGAGAGGCATTTGAACGTTTTTTTAAAAATAAAAATGTTTTATCCAAATGCATTTTTTTTGCAGGAATGCCTCCTGGAATATGTGAACTTTCATGTGCCTGAATTACAAACTTGTTTGCCATCTGTAAATACTAATAAAATTGTTAAATTACGGGTTTAGCTACAGAAAAATACAGGAATCTTTCCGCTAGCCATGATCGGCTGAGATAATGCTGAGCGGTGACTTCTGATTGGTCTGCCATGTAGCGTGCTTCTGTCTATAACATGAGCTGCTCAGTATGTGTAGATAATCCTGTCTGCTGTGGCCTTTAAAAAAATATATCATCAAGAACTGAGTTTTATTACTGTTCTCAACATTGCTGCACTGAAGTTAATAGCGCTATCGAAAAAGCTCAGTGGGAAAATGTTGTGATGGACTACTTTCTGGAGGATGATCGTGCCATGCTGACTCTGAAAATGAATCAGATAATGAGTAAATCCCTGATTTAGATAAAAACATTTTAATTGAACCAGACGTCATAGAGTCTTCCGATTGACAGTGTTGGGGATGAAACGTTGTATTTGTCAAGGAAGAAATTGACCGAATTTTGAAATCAGTGGAATGCCCGATGGAAGCAGAGAGGTGGTTGCCAAATGCGGAGAGAGTTCAAAAAGAGAACACAGAAAAAAGGCTGTTGTATAAAATACCTGTCTCTGTATTACATCTTCAAACTAAGGACAACCATGGCATCCATGACAGAGACGGAGAAGCGTTCATCCATATACAGTGCATTCGGAAAGTATTCAGACCCCTTCCCTTTTTACACATTTTGTTACGTTACAGCCTTATTCTAAAATTGATTAAATAAATACAAATCCTCATCAATCTACACACAATACCCCATAATGACAAAGCGAAAACAGGTTTTTTGAAATTTTTGCAAATGTAATAAAAATAAAAAACAGAAATACCTTATATACATAGATATTCAGACCATTTGCTATGAGACTCGAATTGAGCTCAGGTGCATCCTGTTCCCATTGATCATCCCCGAGATGTATCTACAACTTGATTGGAGTCCACCTGTGGTAAATTCAATTGATTGGGGAAGGGTACCAAAACATTTTTGCAGCATTGAAGGTCCCCAAGAACACAGTGGCCTCCATCATTCTTAAATGGAAGAAGTTTGGAACCACCTAGACTCTTCCTAGAACTGGCTGCCCGGCCAAACTGAGCAATCAGGGGAGAAGGGCCTTGGTCAGGGAGGTGACCAAGAACCCGATGGTCACTCTGACAGAGCTCCAAAGTTCCTCTGTGGAGATGGGAGAACCTTCCAGAAGGACAACCATCTCTGCAGCACTCCACCAATCAGGCCTTTATGGTAGAGTGGCCAGACGGAAGCCACTCCTAAGTAAAAGGCACATGACAACCCGCTTGTAGTTTGACAAAAGGCACCTGAAGGACTCTCAGACCATGAGAAACAAGATTCTCTGGTCTGATGAAACCAAGATTGAACTCTTTGGCCTGAATGCCAAGCGTCACGTCTGGAGGAAACCTGGCACCATCCCTACGGTGAAGCATGGTGGTGGCAGCATCATGCTGTGGGGATGTTTTTCAGCGGCAGGGACTGGGAGACTAGTCAGGATCGAGGGAAAGATGAACGGAGCAAAGTACAGAGAGATCCTTGATGAAAACCTGCTCCAGAGTGGCTTCAGGACAAGTCTCTGAATATCCTTGAGTGGCCCAGCCAGAGCCCGAACTTAAACCCGATCAAACATCTCTGGAGAGACCTGAAAATAGCAGTGCAGTGACGCTCCCCATCCAACCTGACAGAGCTTGAGAGGATCTGCAGAGAAAAATGGGAGAAACTGCCCAAATACAGGTGTGCCAAGCTTGTAGCGTTATACCTAAGAAGACTCAAGGCTGTAATCGCTGCCAAAGGTGCTTCAACAAAGTACTGAGTAAAGGGTCTGAATACTTGTGATGTTTCAGTTTTTTATTTATAATACATTTGCAACCTGTTGTTGCTCATTGTGGGGTGTTGTGTGTAGATTGATGAGAAAAAGCGACATTTTAATCTGTTTTAGAATAAGGCTGTAACGTAACAGAATGTGGAAAAAGTCATGGGGTCTGAATACTTTCCGAATGCAATGTATATGGGATAGGGTCTAGCTACATTTCCAGATATAATATGTTTCTAATTTTGTCAGAAAGTCGTTTTCATTGCAAGTTAAAGCAAGCTGTTAGCTAGCTAGCTAACGTTAGTAGGCTGGCTCGCTAGCCAACGTTATGTGTTTGATCTGTGTGGTAAAATTATTTGTATCTCAGAAAATCTATTTGCATTGCTAGCGAAGATAGTTATAGCCTAATGTTAGCTAGCTAGCTAACATTGAACCTAGTTTGTTAGCTTTACATTGAGGGAAAAGAGTATTTGATCCCCTGCTGATTTTGTACGTTTGCCCACTGACAAAGAAATTATCAGTCTATAATTTTAATGGTAGGTTTATTTGAACAGTGAGAGACAGAATAACAACAAAAAAATCCAGAAAAACGCATGTCAAAAATGTTATAAATTGATTTGCATTTTAATGAGGGAAATAAGTATTTGACCCCTCTGCAAAACATGATTTATTACTTGGTGGTCAGACGTTTCTTGTAGTTGGCCACCAGGTTTGCACACATCTCAGGAGGGATTTTGTCCCACTCCTCTTTGCAGATCTTCTCCAAGACATTAAGGTTTCGAGGCTGACGGGGATCAAATACTTTTTTTCCCTCACTGTAGCTACCTGCAGATTCATGCATGGTAGTATTGCCGCGTTCAAAACAACTGAGAACTCCGAAAAATACAAGGTCAAATCATGACGTCAGTGATCTTCAGGTCGGAAAGTCTGAGCTCTAGAAAGAGGTTTGAGTTCCCGAGTTGGAATTCCGAGTTGGATGACCGTTCAAAGCGATTTTTGTTGTTTTCCGAGTTCCAGTTGTTTTGAACGCTCGGAAGTCCAAGATTTCCGAGTTCCCAGTTGAACGCGGCATTAGAGTTGGGATTATGGTTCATTGTTTAGCTAGCTAGCTAGATGTATAATCAAAAGACTCCACTATGCAAGGAACCATTTCACTGTACAATTTACACCTTCTGTATCCTGTGCATGTGACAAATAATCTTAGATTTGATTTGATATAGTATGTGTTTGCCAGATATCGTAATGTGAAGAACAACATGACCTGCACCAAAGTCAGATTAGGATATAGGACTAGATAAAGTGAATTTTTACTACTACTTTTTGCTACTACTTTCACCATATTTAGTCTTGAAATCTTTGGTTGTTTACTACACAATGAATCCTTAAAGAGATGGGTGGGGCTAAGGCTTAAGAGGGTGGGAACGGTGCTGAATGGGTGTTGACAAAGAAACATTCACAGGCCGTTGTCTCAAAAGTGGGGTTATCAACTTTCAAAGCAGAATTACTTTCCCATTGTTCCTCAACTGCAGTGTATGATATACCATTTTCTAGCTCGAAGCCGCTACTTTTATCCAATGTAAAAAACACAATTTCAAATTTTGCCACATAGGACCAAATACTGGCTCACAGCTTGTTGTTGGCATTTCATGCCTAAGTTTGCTCACTTTGCCAATGAAATAGTAATTAAAATAATTTGCAATATCAAAAGGTTTTGTGATTAATGAGCCTTGGAGTTGAATGAGTGTTGAGTGTTGTAATGAAAGATGGAGTTGAATGAGTGTTTCTGCCCATAATTTCACATAAAGTACTCTAAAACTTTTTCCATCATACTTGATATTATTCATCTAAGTTTCATAATACAGTTTCTTCTTCTTTTTGTTCAGTTTAGTCACATAATTTCTCAATTTACAGTAAATTTGCCAATCAGATGTGCAGCCAGACTTACTAGTCACTGCTTTTGCTTCATCTCTCTCAACCATACATACCATTTTTCAATTCCTCATCGATCCACGGAGCCTTAACAGTTCTAAACGTCAGTTACTTAATAGGTGCATGCTTATTAATAACTGGAAGAAACAATGCCATAAATGCATCAAGTGCAGTGTTTGGATGTTCATCATTACACACATCAGAGCAACAAATCTTTTTTACATCTTCAACATAGGAATCACTATAAAACGTTTTGTATGATCTCTTATACACTATTTTAAGCCCAGCTGTTGGAACTTTGGCTTCTCTGAATATAGCCACTATATTATGGTCACTACATCCAATGGGTGTGGATACAGTTTTAGAAAAGAGTTAGGTCCCGTTTTAAATGACCTGCAGCTTATAAAAGCTTAATAAAGTCTTCATCAACACTACATAAATGTTTCACAAATCATTGACGTACGATCAACATAATGAAAAAATTCCCATCAAAATCTGTCAGTTTAAGCTAGAGATAAAAGGTGTTTTGCATGGGCTGCGTCTTAATCCACTGCATCCATGTCGGCCTTCCGCATCTATGTTGGAAGGTGGCTGAGCTACAGCTATGTTTGTCAGACCATGAGACAGCCCAAAAATCTGTCTTCTCAAGAAAACGTCTTTGGACTACAAACTAATATGACCACTCTATGCAAAGGGGAGACTCTCACGAACACGATGGTGGCTCCGTTTTGCTCTATGACCCCCATGAGTGTCACTGGACTCTTCTGAAGTCGGTAACGCTGATGTGCCAACTTCTGTCTGTAGCGTCTGAACTGTTTGAGCTACAAACTAACTTGTTTGAAGTCGTTAACACATACAAACGAATGGAAGTATGGAGGTAGTTTTGTGCCAACAAAAATAAGGGGTTAAATATGTGTCCAAAAAAACAAAACTACATTCCTGAGCTTTCTTATATCTCCTAGATATAGGACAGACACTTCAAAACCTTATTCCTTATGATACATTTTTTGACTATCTTTATAGCCATTTATGAATGTGTTATTCAATGCATTTCTATGGGCTATAGTAATAAAGGCCAAATTCTATATTTTATCAAATCATTTTAAATATTTTTTGGGGATACCTAAAGGGTTCCTATCATTCCAAATCAAATAGCTAAATGATCCATGTTATGACCATCTTAAAACAATTCCATATGTTAGCTTAAATCATGACATAAACTTATATATGCTTTGTAACACATTTATTTAGTGCGTATAAAGGCATTAGGAATGCTTTGTGAAGCCTTTATAAGCTGAACGTCATTTAAAGCTGGACCCAAAGTTCTGCAGCATTAGTAAAAATTTGATCAATACACATGGATGATATAGTCCCTGCAGTGTTTGTAAACACCCTGACAGATTGATTAATAACCTGAACCAGATTACAGTTACAGTGAAAAGGCTTCCTCTTGAGCGGACAGCTTGATGGAAACCAGTCTACATTCAGGCCTATAGCAACACCCCACAAGAACAGGTTTGAGATGAGGCAGGCAAACCTGCAACCACAGCACTTCAACAACATTTGACACGAGATCCTCCCTAAACTTGACAGGAATATGGCTCTGAACATACACTACCATTCAAAAGTTTGGGGTCACTTAGAAATGTCCTTGTTTTCCATGAAAACATACATGAAATGAGTTTGAACAGGAAATATAGCAAAATGAATAGGAAATGTAGTCATTGACAAGGTTAGAAATAATGATTTTTAATTGAAATAATAACTGTGTCCTTCAAACTTTGCTTTTGTCAAAGAATCCTCCATTTGCAGCAATTACAGCCTTGCAGACCTTTGGCATTCTAGTTGTCAATTTGTTGAGGTAATCTGAAGAGATTTCACCCCATGCTTCCTGAAGCACCTCCCACAAGTTGGATTGGCTTGATGGGCACTTCTTACGTACCATACGGTCAAGCTGCTCCCACAACAGCTCAATAGGGTTGAGATCCGGTGACTGTGATGGCCACTCTGTTATAGACAGAATACCAGCTGACTGCTTCTTCCCTAAATAGTTCTTGCATAGTTTGGAGCTGTGCTTTGGGTCATTGTCCTGTTGTAGGAGGAAATTGGCTCCAATCAAGCGCTGTCCACATGGTATGGCATGGCGTTGCAAAATGGAGTGATAGCCTTCCTTCTTCAAGATCCCTTTTACCTTGTACAAATCTCCCACTTTACCACCACCAAATCACCCCCAGACCATGACATTGCCTCCACCATGCTTGACAGATGGCATCAAGCACTCCTCCAGCATATTTTCATTTGGTCTGCGTCTCACAAATGTTCTTCTTTGTGATCCGAACACCTCAAACTTTGATTTGTCTGTCCATAACACTTTTCTTCCAATCTTCCTCTGTCCAGCGTCTGTGTTCTTTTGCCCATCTTAATCTTTTCTTTTTATTGGCCAGTCTGAGATTCTTTGCAACTCTGCCTAGAAGGTCAGCATCCCGGAGTAGCCTCTTCACTGTTGACGTTGAGACTGGTGTTTTGCGGGTACTATTTAATGAAGCTGCCAGTTGAGGACCTGTGAGGTGTCTGTTTCTGAAACTAGACACTCTAATGAATTTGTCCTCTTGCTCAGTTGTGCACCGGGGCCTCCCACTCCTCTTTCTATTATGGTTAGAGCCAGTTTGCGCTGTTCTGTGAAAGGAGTAGTACACCGCGTTGTACGAGATCTTCAGTTTCTTGGCAATTTCTCACATGGAATAGCCTTCATTTCTCAGAACAAGAATAGACTGACGAGTTTCAGAAGAAAGTTATTTGTTTCTGGCAATTTTGAGCCTGTAATCGAACCCACACTTGTTGATGCTCCAGATACTCAACTAGTCTCAAGAAGGCCAGTTTTATTCAGCACAACAGTTTTCAGCTGTGCTAACATAATTGCAAAAGGGTTTTCTAATGATCAATTAGCCTTTTAAAATGATAAACTTGGATTAGCAAACACAACGTGCCATTGGGACACAGGACTGATGGTTGCTGATAATGGGCCTCTGTACGCCTATATAGATATTCCTTTTTAAAAAATCAGCCGTTTCCAGCTACAATAGCCATTTACAACATTAACAGTGTCTACACTGTATTTCTGATCAATTTGATGATATTTTAATGGAATTTTTTTTTTGTTTTCTTTCGAAAACAAGGACATTTCGAAGTGACCCCAAACTTTTGAACGGTAGTGTACATAGCAACACCTCCCCCATAGGTTTTCCTGTCTCTTCTATAGATGTTATATCCCTCTATTGCTACTACTGTATTATCAAAGGAAGTATCTAAGTAAGTCTCAGAGATGGTCAATATATGAATGCTATCTGTTAAAGCAAGATATTGATTTCATGAACCTTATTTCTAAGGCTACATACACTGAGTGCATAAACATTAGGAACACCTTCCTAATATTGAGTTGCACCCCCTTTTGCCCTCAGAACAGCCTCAATTCATCGGGGGCATAAACTCTACAAGGTGTCGAAAGCGTTGCACAGGGATGCTGGCCCATGTTGACTCCAATGCTTCCCACAGTTACAGTGGGGAAAAAAAGTATTTAGTCAGCCACCAATTGTGCAAGTTCTCCCACATAAAAAGGTAGGTACACGTCAACTATGACAGACAAAATGAGGAAAAAAAATCCAGAAAATCACATTATTTGCAAATTATGGTGGAAAATAAGTATTTGGTCAATAACAAAAGTTTCTCAATACTTTGTTATATACCCTTTGTTGGCAATGACACAGGTCAAACGTTTTCTGTAAGTCTTCACAAGGTTTTCACACACTGTTGCTGGTATTTTGGCCCATTCCTCCATGCAGATCTCCTCTAGAGCAGTGATGTTTTGGGGCTGTCGCTGGGCAACACGGACTTTCAACTCCCTCCAAAGATTTTCTATGGGGTTGAGATCTGGAGACTGGCTAGGCCACTCCAGGACCTTGAAATGCTTCTTACGAAGCCACTCCTTCGTTGTCCGGGCGGTGTGTTTGGGATCATTGTCATGCTGAAAGACCCAGCCACGTTTAATCTTCAACGCCCTTGCTGATGGAAGGAGGTTTTCACTCAAAATCTCACGATACATGGCCCCATTCATTCTTTCCTTTACACGGATCAGTCGTCCTGGTCCCTTTGCAGAAAAACAGCCCCAAAGCATGATGTTTCCACCCCCATGCTTCACAGTAGGTATGGTGTTCTTTCTTTGTCCTCCAAACACGATGAGTTGAGTTTTTACCAAAAAGTTATATTTTGGTTTCATCTGACCATATGACATTTGACTCCCAATCCTCTTCTGGATCATCCAAATGCACTCTAGCAAACTTCAGACGGGCCTGGACATGTACTGGCTTAAGCAGGAGGACACGTCTGGCACTGCAGGATTTGAGTCCCTGGCGGCGTAGTGTGTTACTGATGGTAGGCTTTGTTACTTTGGTCCCAGCTCTCTGCAGGTCATTCACTAGGCCCCCCCGTGTGGTTCTGGGATTTTTGCTCACCGTTCTTGTGATCATTTTGACCCCACGGGGTGAGATCTTGCGTGGAGCCCCAGATCGAGGGAGATTATCAGTGGTCTTGTATGTCTTCCATTTCCTAATAATTGCTCCCACAGTTGATTTCTTCAAACCAAGCTGCTTATCTATTGCAGATTCAGTCTTCCCAGGCTGGTGCAGGTCTACAATTTTGTTTCTGGTGTCCTTTGACAGCTCTTTGGTCTTGGCCATAGTGGAGTTTGGAGTGTGACTGTTTGAGGTTGTGGACAGGTGTCTTTTATACTGATAACAAGTTCAAATAGGTGCCATTAATACAGGTAACGAGTGGAGGACAGAGGAGCCTCTTAAAGAAGAAGTTACAGGTCTGTGAGAGCCAGAAATCTTGCTTGTTTGTACGTGACCAAATACTTATTTTCCACCATAATTTGCAAATAAATTCACTAAAAATCATACAATGTGATTTTCTGGATTTATTTTTCTCAATTTGTCTGTCATAGTTGACGTGTACCTATGATGAAAATTACAGGCCTCTCTCATCTTTTTAAGTGGGAGAACTTGCACAATTGGTGGCTGACTAAATACTTTTTTCCCCCACTGTATGTCCCCTTTTGTGCTTTACACCTCCAGCAGAATAATACAATTTCTGAGTGCATGATATTCAGTTTCACTGGCATATAGTACGTTCTATGGATGGTCTTAAACTGAAGTAATTTATGTCTGAGATTATATGAACATGACTGGGCATTCTAACATATCTGTATCCATTCATCATCCTCAATACCGTCTCCCAGGTCTTCCGCACATTTTTGTTTTACATGTTTTATGTCATCTGGAAAATCCTTTATCAACCCTTGATACAGTTTGGAAATCAACTTTGGAAGTTTGTCAGACTGCCTTAAAATAGCATCTGGCTTGTCCAGTGTTTGCTGGACAGAGAGAATGAAGTGTTGTATCTATAAAAATTGACCTCACCTCTGTCACAGACTGGTCATCCCTGGCTGCCTGACTCTGCTGAGACCCCTGTCACCATCTGATCCACCTAAAATGTGGCATGACAAAGAATTACCTTGGTGTACATTTATACATTATTGTCATGACTTCCTCCGAAGCTGCCACCTCTCCTTGTTTGGCCAGGCTTCGGCGTTCGTCGTCACCAGCCTACTAGCCACTCCTCATCTCATCATTCCATTTGTTTTGTCTTGTTTATTACACACACCTGGTTCATATCCCCTCACCAGTACCCGTATAAGTGTTCCCTCTGCCCCCTTTTCTATGTGTGTGATTGTTTATTGTGGAGGATAGTGAAGCTCGGTGGAGCTCCGTGTATTTTGTATCGCCGGGATATTTCCCCGCCTGCCTTGTATTTTCCAGTGCGCCTGTTTTGCGCACTAGAGTGTTTGACGCATTTCTGCGTAACTCTGTATTTGCGGAATAAAACCTGTTATTCTGTAATTTACCCACCTGCGCCGGACTCCTATGACATCACCTCATCACAGAATCACACACCAGACATGGAGTCAGCAGGAGAGGAGCACATACCTGAAGTCGTGGCAGGGGTCCGGGAGCATTTGATGATGCTAGCCAGCTTGGGAGAAGCGATGGATCGGGTTCTCCAGGTCGTCCAACGCCTGGAGAGGAGAGGACCCGATCTTTCGGGACCAGCTGAGCGACTGGATCCAGCCACCCACACCCCAGCACCCAGAGGGATCCATATATCCCGACCATGGGATTTCGACGGGACAGCTGCCCTCTGCCAGGGATTCCTCCTACAACTGGAGTTACACTATTCGAACATCAGCCCGGTTCCATCGGAGCGGGAGAAGGTGTACGCTCTCGTCTCCTGCCTCTTGGGTAAAGCCCTGGAGTGGGCCAACATGGTCTGGAGTGAAGGAGGAGTCGCGTTGGACAACAACGGGGAGTTCGCTCGCCTCTTTCGGGCCGTCTTCGATCACCCGCCCGAAGGTAGAGAGGCTCTTTGAAGAGGTAGGGTTTCAGGTGCTTTCGGGAGATGGGCAGGTACTCTGCTGTCCTAGTTTCAGGGGGAAGCTGGTTCCACCATTGAGGTGCCAGGACAGAGAAGAGCTTGGACTGGGCTGAGTGGGAGCTGCCCTCCCATAGGGGTGGGAGGGCCAAGAGACCAGAGGTGGCAGAACAGAGTGCTCGGGTTAGGGTGTAGGGTTTGAGCATAGCCTGAATCTAGGGAGGGGCAGTTCCTCTTGCTGCTCCATAGGCAAGTACCATAGTCTTGTAGTGGATTCGAGCTTCGACTGGAAGCCAGTGGAGTATGCGGAGGAGCAGGACGACATGGGAGAACATGAGAAGGTTAAAAACCAGGCGGGCTGCAGCGTTCTGGATAAGTTGCAGGAGTTTGATGGCACAAGCGGGGAGCCCAGCCAACAGCGAGTTGCAGTAGTCCAGACTGGAGATGACAAGTGCCTGGATTAGGACCTGCACCGCTTCCTGTGTGAGGTAGGGTCATACTCTACGGATGTTGTAGAGCATAAACCTGCAGGAGCGAGTCACTGCTTTGATGTTTGCAGAGAACGACAGGTTGTTGTCCAGGGACAAGGTTCTTTGTACTCTGGGAGGTCGACACTGTGGCGTTATCAACCGTGATGGAGAGGTCTTTTTTAATGGAAGGATTTGTATGGAAAGCCATGTTGAAGCCAACATTAGATGTTGCCGTCCTCATAATAACTGCACGTGGTTTTGCCACAGAAGAGTAGTGCAACATCCTTCAATTGAAGCAGCGGGAAACAAACGAAAGTGGCCAAATTGAAATCACAGATAATTATAAGGGAGCAGGAGAATTTATAAAATGGCTACAATAATTACAAGAACTTTTCAAGTGCCAAGTTGAGGAAATGTCTGATTTTCAAGGTAGGCCTATTTTAGTACTGTCAGGGTTGAGTGTAGAGGTGGTGTAGAATCAGGCGCAGGACACACAGAGGTTACGAACAGCGTCTTTAGTAAAGTCCAAAAATGAGCCAAACACGGCAACAGGCTACAGGCGAACTTTACGCACAACAGTAAAGTATGCTACGGCGCACAAAGTGCGGAACTCTCTCTCAAAACACAAAATACAGAGAGAACAGAAAATGTCGAACTAGCACACAACGTGACACGGAAACAATTACACACAACACCTGACCAAACTCAAGAGAACTAAATAGGACACCTAATAAACACTAATAAGGAACAGGTGTAGCAACACAGACAAAACCAATCAAACATAGAAACATAGAACGGTGGCAGCTAGTACTCCGGAGACGACGACCACCGAAGCCTGCCCGAACAAGGAGAAGGAGCAGCCTCGGCCGAAACCGTGACAGTACCCCCCCCTTGACGCGCGGCTCCAGCCGTGCGCCGACCCCGGCCTCGGGGACGACCAGGAAAATAAGGAGCAGGGCGCGTGGGATGACCACGATGGAACTCGGTCAGCAGAGACGGGTCTAGGATGTCCCTCCTCGGCACCCAGCATCGCTCCTCCGGGCCGTACCCCTCCCACTCCACGAGATATTGGAGACCCCCCATCCGGCGTCTCGAATCTAGGATGGACCGAACAGTGTACGCCGGAGCCCCCTCTATGTTCAACGGGGGTGGAGGAGTCTCTTCTATCTCATAGTCCTGGAGTGGACCAGCTACCACCGGCCTGAGGAGAGACACATGGAACGAGGGGTTAATATTCTTGTAATCAATGGGCAGTTGTAACCTGTAACACACCTCGTTCAATCTCCTCAGGACTTTAAACGGCCCCACAAACCGCCGACCCAGCTTCCGGCAGGGCAGGTGGAGGGGCAGGTTTCTGGTCGAGAGCCAGACTCGATCTCCAGGTGCGTACACTGGCCCCTCACTGCGGTGGAGATCGGCGCTCGTCTTATGTCGATGGATGGCCCGCTGCAGGTGGACGTGTGCAGCGTTCCACATCTCCTCCGAGCGCCGCACCCATTCATCCACCGCAGGGGCCTCGATCTGGCTCTCATGCCAAGGTGCCAGAACCGGCTGGTACCCTAACACACACTGGAAATGGGTTAGTTTAGTGGAGGAGTGGCGGAGAGAGTTCTGTGCCATCTCTGCCCAGGGAACATATCTCGCCCACTCCTCCGGCCGGCCCTGGCAATACGACCTCAGAAACCTACCCACATCCTGGTTGACACGTTCGACCTGCCCATTACTCTCCAGGTGGTAACCCGAGGTAAGGCTCACCGAAACCCCCAACCGTTCCATAAACGCTCTCCAGACTCTGGAGGTAAACTGGGGGCCTCGATCAGACACTATATCCTCGGGTACCCCGTAATGCCGGAAGACGTGGGTAAATAGAGCCTCAGCGGTCTGTAGGGCAGTGGGAAGACCCGGCATGGGAAGGAGACGACAGGCCTTCGAGAACCGATCCACAACGACCAGGATGGTGGTATTCCCCTGGGAGGGGGGAAGGTCTGTAACAAAATCCACCGAGAGGTGAGACCAGGGTCGTTGTGGAACGGGCAGGGGTTGTAACTTACCCCTGGGCAAGTGTCTGGGCGCCTTACACTGGGCACACACCGAGCAGGAGGAGACATAAATCCTCACATCCCTGGCTAACGTTGGCCACCAGTACTTTGTGCTAAGGCAGTGCACTGTCCGGCCAATACCTGGATGCCCAGAGGAGGGTGACGTGTGAGCCCAATAAAGGAGTCGATCCCGGACCTCGAGAGGGACGTACGTCCGACCCACCGGACACTGTGGAGGGCTAGGGTCGGTGCGCAACGCCCGCTCGATCTCCGTATCGACCTCCCATACCACCGGTGCAACCAGACAAGACTTAGGTAGTATGGGAGTGGGCTCTACGGACCTCTCCTCCGTGTCATACCGCCGAGACAGGGCATCTGCCTTCCCGTTCTGGGACCCAGGGATGTAAGTGATCTTAAACACGAACCGGGCTAGAAACATAGTCCACCGAGCCTGGCGAGGATTCAGTCTCCTAGCTGCCCGAATGTATTCCAGGTTACGGTGGTCAGTCAAAATGAGAAAAGGGTGTTGAGCCCCCTCAAGCCAATGCCTCCACACCTTTAGGGCTTGTACCACGGCTAACAACTCCCCTGTCCCCTACGTCATAATTACGCTCCGCCGGACTGAGCTTCTTCGAATAAAAAGCACAGGGGCGGAGTTTAGGTGGTGTGCCGGACCGTTGTGAGAGAACGGCCCCGATACCGGCTTCAGACGCGTCCACCTCCACTTGGAATGGTAAAGCGGGATCCGGGTGCGCCAGCACCGGAGCCGAGGTAAACAGGTCCTTCAGTCTCCCAAAGGCCCTGTCCGCCTCAGCTGACCACCGCAAGCGCACCGGACCCCCCTTCAGAAGGGACGTTATGGGAGCTGCCACCTGTCCAAAACCCCGGATAAATCTCCGGTAGTAATTCGCAAAACCCAAGAACCGCTGCACCTCTTTAACCGTGGTTGGGGTTTGCCAATTACGCACGGCTGACACACGGTCAACCTCCATCTTCACCCCTGACGCAGACAACTGATAACCCAAAAAGGAGACCGACTCCTGGAAGAACAGATATTTCTCTGCCTTGACATACAGGTCATGCTCCAACAACCTCCTCAACACTCGGCGCACCGGGGCTACATGCTCGGCTCGGGTAGAACTGTACACCAGAATATCATCTATGTACACGACTACTCCCTGCCCCTGCATGTCCCGGAAAATCTCATCTACAAAGGATTGGAAGACTGATGGAGCATTCATTAACCCGTTTGGCATGACGAGATACTCGTAATGACCGGAGGTAGTACTAAATGCTGTCTTCCATTCATCGCCCTCTCTAATGCGCACCAAGTTATATGCGCTCCTGAGGTCCAATTTTGTGAAGAACCGTGCCCCGTGTAATGACTCCGTCATAGTCGCAATCAGAGGGAGTGGATAACTATATTTTACAGTAATCTGATTGAGACCGCGGTAATCAATACACGGGCGCAACCCTCCATCCTTCTTCTTCACAAAAAAGAAGCTTGAGGACGCGGGCGAAGTGGAGGGCCGTATGTATCCCTGTCTCAGAGACTCGGCAATGTTTGTCTCCAATGCCCCTATTCTCCTCTTGTGACAAAGGATACACATGGCTCCGCGGGAGCGCAGCTCCTGCCTGGAGGTCTATCGCACAATCCCCCTGTCTATGAGGCGGCAACCGCGCCGCTCTCGTCTTGCTAAACACGAGTGCTAAATCCTCATACTCGGAGGGAATGTGCAGTGCGGGCATTTGGTTTGGACTCTCCACCGAGGTCGCCCCTACGGAAACACCCAGACATAGCCCCTCACACTGGGCAGACCACCCCTTAAGAGCCTTCTCTCGCCACGAAATAGTAGGATCATGGGTAATCAACCAGGAAAGCCCCAGTACCACCAGATACGCAGGAGAGTCGATCAGATAGAGCTGAATCGTCTCCTCATGACCCCCCTGCGTCTCCATCCTAAGTGGCACTGTGACCTCCCTAATCAACCCGGATCCTAACGGACGGCTATCTAGGGCATGTACTGGGAAAGGATTATTGACCGAAAGAAGAGGGATCCCTAACTCTACACAGAATTTACGATCTACAAAATTCCCAGCTGCGCCTGAATCTACTAGCGCCTTATGCTGGGAACGAGGTGCAACCTGTGGAAAACAAACAGGTATAGTTATGTGTACGACAGATAGCTCTGGGTAAGTGGGGCGCCTACTCACCTGGGAGGACTCCCCAATGCGTGGCCTGCCTTCTCTTCCACCAGGAGACCCTCCCCAGCACCTAGCCGCGGTGTGCCCTCCACGGCCACAGTTGGTGCAGGGGACGGCCCCCCTCGGGCTCCTTCTCCTCTGTTCTCTAGCGCCAGCACCTCCGAGCTCCATAGGACTCGGCTCGGAGGCGCTGGAGGGTAGAATGGGCGACCCCCACCCGGGACGTCCGCGAGTGGCGAGCAGGGTGTCCAGCCGAATGGCCATGTCAACCAATTGGTCAAACGAAAGCGTGGTATCCCTACATGCCAACTCTCGCTGGACGTCCTCCCGGAGACTGCAGCGGAAGTGATCTATGAGGGCCCGCTCATTCCACCCTGCATCTGCCGCTAGAGTCCGGAACTCCAGTGCAAACTCCTCATCCCCTGCCGGAGGTAGAATAGACGCTCCCCCGCCGCCTTCCCCTCTGGTGGATGGTCAAACACTGCACGGAAGCGGCAGGAGAACTCTGCAGAGGTGATAGTAGCGGCGTCTATTCTCCTCCATTCGGCGTTGGCCCACTCCAACGCCTTGCCGGTGAGACAGGAGATGAGGGCGGAAACGCTCTCGTGTCCCGAGGGTGCCGGGTGTACGGTGGCGAGGTAGAGTTCCACTTGCAGCAGGAACCCTTGACACCCGGCAGCGGTGCCGTGTTACGCCCTCGGGAGCGAGAGCCGAATCCCACTGGGTTCCGGAAGTTGGACAGGCGGACTGATCGATGGTGATGGTGTGGTAGGTGGAGGCGTGGGTACCCCGCTGGTCTCCCATCGATGGAGGGTGTTCATAACTCTATCCAGAGCGTGTCCGATCTGATTGATCCTGTCCTCCTGTCCACGAAGACGCTCCTCGATAATTTCACTGCGTGCGGTAGCTCCTGCTGATTCCATGATCGGTGTGTAATTATGTCAGGGTTGAGTGTAGAGGTGGTGTAGAATCAGGCGCAGGACACACAGAGGTTACGAACAGCGTCTTTAGTAAAGTCCAAAAATGAGCCAAACACGGCAACAGGCTACAGGCGAACTTTACGCACAACAGTAAAGTATGCTACGGCGCACAAAGTGCGGAACTCTCTCTCAAAACACAAAATACAGAGAGAACAGAAAATGTCGAACTAGCACACAACGTGACACGGAAACAATTACACACAACACCTGACCAAACTCAAGAGAACTAAATAGGACACCTAATAAACACTAATAAGGAACAGGTGTAGCAACACAGACAAAACCAATCAAACATAGAAACATAGAACGGTGGCAGCTAGTACTCCGGAGACGACGACCGCCGAAGCCTGCCCGAACAAGGAGAAGGAGCAGCCTCGGCCGAAACCGTGACAAGTACTTGAATTTCTGAGCTCCAAATTCAAGTAGGCTACTTCAAGCCCCTTGTATTGTTTAAAATTGCAGGTGTAACATGGAAAACAAAATGTTTTTCTCATGTTATTTCATTACCTGATCATATTGTGAATAAGCCCACTAGGCTATGTAGTATTTTGTAATTATATCCAGAATAATTAATAGGAATAGTGTTGGGTGTTGCAAATAGTCTATCATACACAATTGCGCACAGTAGACTCAGTGTCCAATCCGAGGCACACAAACATCTGAAAACATGAACACATTACCTTGATGCTTTCTCTGTTAAATCTAACGAGACCCTGCTGTAAATCAAGCAGACAACAATAGATGATCAACATCAATTCGCTAGGGATATTAGATCCAACGTGGATCCAGGCACAACTGTTTTCAGTGGTGTAAGGAATGAGACACCCAAATACTCTGGACATTCCTTTCGAACACCTTTTCTACAGCACTTGGGCTGTTGTTGCATTGCTTGTGTTATCACAACAGCTGTTCGTCACTTGACTGTCATTCAGAAAGTTCCTTCCTGGATCAGATGATGATGTGTGAAAATATCACGGCGTAACTAATCAGT
This sequence comes from Coregonus clupeaformis, assembly GCF_020615455.1. Lineage (NCBI taxonomy): Eukaryota > Metazoa > Chordata > Actinopteri > Salmoniformes > Salmonidae > Coregonus > Coregonus clupeaformis. The sequence continues at coordinate 34,104,523 of NC_059206.1, read as the reverse complement.
TGGACACCAAATACACATCCAACAAGTATCATGCATAATTATTGAAGAACCACATTAATGTGTGCCCATGAAAACTGTTTTCACCCCATAACATAAGGAGACACTAAATGTTACGTAGTTACATTGCATTTCTGAGATCTGTATACAGAAAACTGTCAGACGGGTAGATCCAGGATTAATATAGGATTTAATAAAAAATAAGCATGGGCTGCTTCTCAATCCTCCGCATCCGCATATGTCGGCCTTCTGCATCTGTGGCCGAGCTACAGCGGTGTTTGTCAGATCATGAGACATTCCGAAAATCGGTTTTCTCACAAAAACGTCGGACTACAAACCACTTTGGCAAGGGGAGACTCTCACGAACACGATGGTGTTCTTCGTTTTGCTCTACAACCCCCACAAGGGTAATGCAACTCGTCTGAAGGTAACCCAATTCAATATTTTATCAAATAATTAAAAAATAAAAATGTTGATACCTAAAGGGGTCCTAAAATTCTAAATAAAATAGCAAAATGATCCATGGTATGAACATCTAAAACAATTCCATATGTTAGCTTAGTAGAACAGTAATGTTTTATGTCACACGATTTTGGACAAATCCGTCAAGACACCAACCATGATAAAGGGTTTTAAATAAACTTGTGAATTTTACTCAATAGCTATCATTCCCCCTTATATCTTAATGTAATGACATGAACAAATTTGGCAGATTATTATTAATGACTTATCAACAGCTGTAACAAGTTGTCCAGTGATGGAAATCCTCACTGGTACCCTAGTTTATAGTAAGACCCTCATACCCTATTGATTCCAGAGAGAGAGCGAGCACAAGAGAGAGAGAGAAAGAGAGAGAGAGAGATGGGGGGGGGTTGGCAGTGATATAGTATTTGATGTAACGATTCAAAAAAAGTAACGTAAGGATAATTTGGGGAAAATAAGATGAAATGCAGCATGAGGAACGTGTGCGTGTGCACGTGGGTATGAATGAGTACATTCATTAACCGTAAGCATATTCCAACTTCATCCCCTGAGGGGTACATGTCTCATTTACATTTTAGTCATTTAGCAGACGCTCTTATCCAGAGCGACTTGCAGTTAGTGAGTGCATACATTTTGTCATACTGGCCCCCCGTGGGAAACGAACCCACAACCCTGGCGTTGCAAGCGCCATGCTCTACCAACTGAGCTACACGGGCCCTCATGCATGGGTTGCTGTATGATTGGTTTGCTATGGAATTCTTTCACCTCTGCCGCATGCTGCTGTTCTAGTGGTGCCCTGCTTTCTTTTCTCAGGGGCCATACTCCATATTCCAGCTGATTGAATTTGGACTTTGAAATATGATAAGTACACATTTACTCTGATGGAAACAAATTAGAGGGCTGGCTGTAGTGAGAATAATGTCATTCTCTGTTAGGGGGCAGAGGAGTGTAATGGAGGGAGGGGAGTGGTGTTGATGTCAGAGACAGATGTATTGGCAATTATAGCTGTTGAAAACCCGGCACATAACATATAAATCTGTTTCACTGGGTTAGATATTACAGAAGTCGATCACACAAATCAAAGGCCAGCATTGTTTAAATGGCTGTGTGATGTGATATATCTGTTAAATCCACTGGTCTCCACAGGTGAAGGCCCTATCCTGCATCTTCTAATCCTCTCCTCGACATCACACAGAGCTCTTCTCAGTGCCCTCAGGCTTTCTCTCTGTCGGCGAGTGTTAGGCCAGCGTTCCATCAACTTGCTGGGGCAGGCACATAAAGAATGAGCCCTTAGCTGCAACTGACCGAGGTTCAGCTGTCAATACAAATTGTCCCATCTATAATTTGCACAGGGAAAAGCAAGCAGCATATCTTAGGTTAGGATACCCGGAGTGACCCATTTCTTTCTTTCTTTCTTTCTTTCTTTCTTTCTTTCTTTCTTTCTTTCTTTCTTTCTTTCTTTCTTTCTTTCTTTCTTTCTTTCTTTCTTTCTTTCTTTCTTTCTTCTTCTTCTTCTTCTTCTTCTTCTTCTTCTTCTTCTTCTTCTTCTTCTTCTTCTTCTTCTTCTTCTTCTTCTTCTTCTTCTCTCTCCCTTTCTCTCTTTCTCTCTCCAATAACTTGACTTTTTGGAGTGGCATTTCCCATGGAATCCTAGGTATTTCAACACTTTCCTAAATGAGGCTCACACTCGTTAAGTCAATAAAGACTTTCTATATTGTGTCATGTTTTATGTAAAAGGTCAGCAATATATTCTGTAGTTTCTTCTCTATCTGTGATGTGTGTCAGCTGCAGTCGCCCTGGTCGGTTCGCCTACATCCCTCTGATGTGGCCACAGATGTCATGTAATGAGATGTATTGGAGTCGGGGCTCAGAGAGTGAAATGTCGTGTCTGGGCTCCATGGCAGGGCCTGCATATTGAGAGGAAGCAATAAGGATGAGACAGGGTTTACTCTGCAGTAATTTAATCCTGCTAAGAGTCGGGAGTCTCACAATGTTCCGTCCTTCCTGGAAAAGACCACAGGGAAAGGTCAGTCTACCTGTATAGATTATTGTCACCTTTAGTTTACTGTAATAACCATGCCAAAATTAAAGAAGTTAATTTTTCTGGAACTGTTTGCTGGTATCATTTACCTTCAGCCAATCTTCCTGGCTACGGCTTCTCTATGAGATCAAATCAAATTTGTTCTGAATACTTTGCAGTTGATAAGGCCCTGAGACAACTTAGAAGTTTGTCATGTACTGGACTCTGAACCCCATTCTAGACATATTGTCTGCGATATAGAGCTTTTAGCAATGCCCCTTTAGGGAAGTTGTGTCCTCAGTCCTGCATTTGTTAGATGTTTATTTTCTCCCAAAAATAACTCTTGGTCAGGCTATAATGGCCCTACCTGCTTTATAAAGAGATGCTGAGAGCTTGATGGCAGTGACAAGATCCTGATAAAAGACCAGATCAGTGTTAGGTACGACTTAATCACTCCAGTTCAAACACTGACAAACAGCCCACGGGACCTGCTCCTAACTTTCGCCCAACATCTATGTTTGAAATTAAAACGGTCCCTTCAAGCGTAAGAAGATAAGCAGGCCTTCCTCAATTGAAAGCCCATTAATATTTATACATGAATTTCATACTTTGTTTCACCAGAGTTGGAAAGGCAGACTGTTTGTGGAATAATGAAGGGAGCCCAGGGGGCCTATTAAGCCGATGGCTAATTCGGTTAAATCCACTCGCCTCACCAGCACACTCAAACCGTCTTGTCTCGTCTACAAACAACGATGACAGCCAGAGCGCTAAAGCATTTGTCCTTTTTCCCCTCCTATCCTACCCAAGCTGCTCTCATCCATGATCATCTAATGTGTGGACAGGGCTCCTGTGAGTGGGAGTGGATGGATCATGTCTGTTTTTGTCAGTCTTAGAGAGAGAGGGAGAGCGAGAGAGAGAGAGAGAGAGAGAGCGAGAGACACCTTTCTTGTGTGTGTAATGGTGCAGGTGGAATGGCAGGGTTTGTGGGAAATATTCAGGTACTGTATTCTAACAGTCAGATAAATAGTCCTGAGTCAAATTGTCTAGGTGGATTAATATAGATATGATACATCCATAGCAATGGGAAGTAGGGGTGCTAAGGGTGCTGCAGCACCCCCTGAAAACCAGAATACAAAAAAATAAGTAATACTTTTAATTTTAATTTTAAATAAAAGTAGTGCACTGGGCCTTTTAATAGTCCTGTATTAGCGGACCATTATAGCCGTCTGCAGCGCCAGCTCAGGCAAAAAGATTTGTCGAGCTAGGTGGCTAACATTAGCTAGCTGGCTAATGTTAGCTAGGCTAGGGGTTAGGGGATAGGGTTAAGGTTAAGTTTAGGAGTTAGGTTAAAGGGTTAAGGATAGGGTTAGGGGAAGGGTTGGCTAAAAGGGTTAAGGTTAGGGTTAGGGGAAGCTAAAAAGTAGTAAGTAGTTGAACATGTGCTAAAATACAAAAGTTGTCCGTGATGACATTCAAACTTGCAACCTTTGGGTTGCTATACGTTCGCGTTATACGCACACCCATCCACCCTGACCAACCACCCTACTTTCGTTTTTGTCTTAAGTAACCATCTGTCTTATGTAACCATACACTCTTAGAAAAAAAGCTTAAATTGAAGAACCCTTTTTTGGTTCCAGGTAGAATCCTTTTGGTTCCAGGCAGAACCCTTTTGAGTTCCATGTAGAACCCTTTCCACAGAGGGTTCTACATGGAAACCAAAAGAGTTCTACCTGGAATCAAAAAGGGTTCTACCTGGAACCAAAAAGGGTTATTCAATGGGGACAGATGAAAAACTCTTTTGGAAGCCATTTTTCTAAGAGTGTACCAAACATAACATATCATACAGTGGGGAAAAAAAGTATTTAGTCAGCCACCAATTGTGCAAGTTCTCCCACTTAAAAAGATGAGAGAGGCCTGTAATTTTCATCATAGGTACACGTCAACTATGACAGACAAATTGAGAATTTTTTTCTCCAGAAAATCACATTGTGTGTAGGATTTTTTATGAATTTATTTGCAAATTATGGTGGAAAATAAGTATTTGGTCACCTACAAACAAGCAATATTTCTGGCTCTCACAGACCTGTAACTTCTTCTTTAAGAGGCTCCTCTGTCCTCCACTCGTTACCTGTATTAATGGCACCTGTTTGAACTTGTTATCAGTATAAAAGACACCTGTCCACAACCTCAAACAGTCACACTCCAAACTCCACTATGGCCAAGACCAAAGAGCTGTCAAAGGACACCAGAAACAAAATTGTAGACCTGCACCAGGCTGGGAAGACTGAATCTGCAATAGGTAAGCAGCTTGGTTTGAAGAAATCAACTGTGGGAGCAATTATTAGGAAATGGAGGACATACAAGACCACTGATAATCTCCCTCGATCTGGGGCTCCACGCAAGATCTCACCCCGTGGGTCAAAATGATCACAAGAACGGTGAGCAAAAATCCCAGAACCACACGGGGGGGACCTAGTGAATGACCTGCAGAGAGCTGGGACCAAAGTAACAAAGCCTACCATCAGTAACACACTACGCCGCCAGGGACTCAAATCCTGCAGTGCCAGACGTGTCCCCCTGCTTAAGCCAGTACATGTCCAGGCCCGTCTGAAGTCTGCTAGAGTGCATTTGGATGATCCAGAAGAGGATTGGGAGAATGTCATATGGTCAGATGAAACCAAAATAGAACTTTTTGGTAAAAACTCAACTCGTCGTGTTTGGAGGACAAAGAATGCTGAGTTGCATCCAAAGAACACCATACCTACTGTGAAGCATGGGGGTGGAAACATCATGCTTTGGGGCTGTTTTTCTGCAAAGGGACCAGGACGACTGATCCGTGTAAAGGAAAGAATGAATGGGGCCATGTATCGTGAGTGAAAACCTCCTTCCATCAGCAAGGGCATTGAAGATGAAACGTGGCTGGGTCTTTCAGCATGACAATGATCCCAAACACACCGCCCGGGCAACGAAGGAGTGGCTTCGTAAGAAGCATTTCAAGGTCCTGGAGTGGCCTATCCAGTCTCCAGATCTCAACCCCATAGAAAATCTTTGGAGGGAGTTGAAAGTCCGTGTTGCCCAGCGACAGCCCCAAAACATCACTGCTCTAGAGGAGATCTGCATGGAGGAATGGGCCAAAATACCAGCAACAGTGTGTGAAAACCTTGTGAAGACTTACAGAAAACGTTTGACCTGTGTCATTGCCAACAATGGGTATATAACAAAGTATTGAGAAACTTTTGTTATTGACCAAATACTTATTTTCAACCATAATTTGCAAATAAATTCATTAAGAATCCTACAATGTGATTTTCTGTATTTTTATTTTCTCATTTTGTCTCACATAGTTGACGTGTACCTATGATGAAAATTACAGGCCTCTCTCATCTTTTTAAGTGGGAGAACTTGCACAATTGGTGGCTGACTAAATACTTTTTTCCCCCACTGTACTAATTTGAGTGTCCCCGAATTTACATTTACTATGTTACATATAGTCTATGAGACCAGCCTGTGTACGTAGGTAAAATATTCAAAGGACAAATACATGCATCTGTGCCTAAAGGCAAATTTAAATTAGATTTTGACTTTTACAAGCATTTTACTCAAGGTAATACACATAATAGATAATGCCACTAGCTGATTACAGAGACAATATTCTATTTACTGTAGGACACATAACTAAATGGGCAGACGTAACAGTTGTTTAAATTATGTATCTACAGTTGAAGTCGGAAGTTTACATACACCTTAGCCAAATACATTTAAACTCAGTTTATCACAATTCCTGACATTTAATCCTAGTAAAAATTCCCTGTCTTAGGTCAGTTAGGATCACCACTTTATTTTAAGAATGTGAAATGTCAGAATAATAGTAGAGAGAATGATTTATTTCAGCTTTTATTTCTTTCATCACATTCCCAGTGGGTCAGAAGTTTACATACATTAGTATTTGGTAGTGTAGTATATTAAAATTATGTCTTTGTTAACGGTTTTTCATGAAGAAATGGAAGGTTGATTATTGCTATTAAGAGGGAAGGTTTTAGCGTGACGTCACATATGACAAACCGGAAGTGGGTGGGAAGATACGGGGATTGAACAGTAGAGGGAGCTATTCAACTCTTGGAAGGCTATATAAAGGGGGGAGCAACGACGGAGAGTTAGAATGCAGCAAGATTTAATTGGGTCTGGTTCTCCGGACATTGTGTCTGTACTTACGCTGGAACCTCGTGGTTTGAATAAAGGCCTTTGAACACGATCCAGTCTAAGCAGACTCTTTTAATTGATGGTAACACCTACGATTGACGTATACTACATTTGGAGGCTCCGCTGAGATATTGATTGCATCGTTGTTGGTCCCTTTCCTGGATTCGCGAGTTGACTACTGGCCAAGCCGGCTCTAAAGGTGAGAGATTGCTCACAAAGAAATTTGGCCATTGGTTATCCCGCTGATTCATGAGAGGGCTTTGACGGTGTACAGTTAAAAGTACTTGGGTTATGGTTGATGTGGTGTTGCTGTCGATTGGGAGTCTGATAATAAATATTCTAAATTTGGTTGATGGGTAAATGGGGAATAATAGCATGTTTAGGACAATGGATTGGTAGAGAATATATGTTGGGAGATGTCTGCATAATTAGGGCACCGGGGGATCTGGAAAAGCCCTCGAATCGAGGCGGTTCTTTAGGAATGGGCCATAAAATCCTTGCAACGCGTTATGTGGTGGAAGGTTAATTCTGGGAATTATTAAGCTGGATGAATTATATGTATGTTATATACTCATCGTATGGTTGACGAACTATAATGCTTGGGGTAACCTCTCTATGATTATCCAGAACTTACGGCAACACAAAGTTAGAAGGAGATATTATTGATAATCATGGACAATGATTGGGCCACGGTGCGGGGTGTTCATTTGTATAGCTAGTAGGCTGCAGTTAGCTGGAGGTTGGTGTTAATGCTGGATTGTTTCAGGACACGTGGTGCCTCGTGGCTAAGGCTTGATTGTATGGTTCGGCCCACGTGGTACATTGTGGCTAAATGCTAATGCTAATGCTTAATACTTAAGGCTAAAGGCTAAATGTGTGTTGTGTCACCATGTACTTCAGGCTAATGCTAATGCTAATGCTAACGGCTAAATGTGTGTTGTGTCACCATGTACTTCAGGCTAATGCTAATGCTAATGCTAACGGCTAAATGTGTGTTGTGTCACCATGTACTTCAGGCTAATGCTAACGGCTAACTGTTAATGCTAATTGTGTTGCATGCTACATGCTAACGGATATCCTTAGAGATTCCATTGCGATGGATTAAAGTCTCTTAAACTTGTTACTGTCTGTAAGTCAGGTTGTATGTTTTGTGAGTACTGGTAAATGTTATTTCACTAGGAGGGGAATGGAAGATACAGCTGGACTGGTATCCGTTTAGTGGAGGGGAAAATGTGTTTGTGATTGGATGTGCGCACGCGTTTGAGTTTACAGGGCTAAGGCTACCACGTTAGGCGCGCTGAGCCTCCAAAACAAAATGGTGGCTTAAGGTCGGAGGTCTTTGGGGTTTCTTGTAGGGTTTTTGCAGGGGTTTAATAGCTACCGAGAAGGACAGGTGGACCGAATCTTTTAAAAATCGTTAAAGTAACTGTTATTTGAACGTTAAACTATTTGTTGAGATGTAGTACATTTATAAATTAAATATATGTTGACGAAGTATAATGCATTGAATTGGATGACGGATTAAAATGAAATTAACATGTTTTGGGCGATCTGTTTATTCTTCAATTCAGGTTTTAAAATGTTCTGAGCGATTTATTTGTTCCTGGGTTCAGTTTTGTAGCAAATATGAGTGGGGAATATTGAATGTAATAACTTGGTTAAGTGTATAAACTTTAAATGCTGGTCTGTACCGTTTTCTTCCCTTGTTATGAGGCTATAGAACGGAGCGAAGGAGAGAGAGGGGGGCTAACGTGTGCGTGACGTGACGTGACAAGGTGTGACGCAGGCAGAGGATCATTCCAAATCAGGCTAGTGCTTTTTTGTCTACAAAATCTTTCCCTAGGATGTTGGATGCAATGATACTCTCTTACACGCTTGGCAACGGACTGATCAGGGAATAAAAGTTGCAGTTTTGGGTCTCTGTGCATTACTGGGCCTGACTGGGAGATTCGGTTGGAAAGCAGGTACTGACATTATTCTGTGATATTGAAATATTTGGGTTCATATTAAACAATGGTTTATATTGGTGTGGTATTGTTGTAGATTGGAAGTCTTTTATTCTGTGATATTAAAATACTTGGGTGCATATTGTTTTATTCTGTGATATTAAAATACTTGGGTGCATATGGTTTTATTCTGTGATAGTAAAATACTTGGGTGCAGATTAAACAATGGAATTTATTGGGGTGATGGTGTTGTAGATTGGAATTCCATGTTGTTTGGATTGCTGTGGAAGTTGACTACTGGTATTCACTTTCCGGAGGGGTTAAGGTAAGTGGGTCCTAAATTGGTAAAATAGGTGTAGAAATAAAAATGGGTCTTAATTATTCATAATTATTCATGGTGGTTAATTAAAATTTTAATTGAATAATTTAATTGTTTTTAGGGGGTTTATTTTTGATTAAAATTTTAATATTCATATTTTAATTTTTAATTATTCATATTTTTCAAAAAGTTTTAATATTCATATTTTATTTTTTTTAATTATTCATATTTTTCAAAAGGTTTTAATATTCATATTTTAATTTTTTTAATTATTCATATTTTTCAAAATTTTAATATTCATATTTTAAATTTTTTTAATTATTCATATTTTTCTCAAAATTTTAATATTCATATTTTTTGAAAAAGTTTGAATTCAGATTAGTAAAAAATTTTAATAGTCATATTTTTTAATTTTTATTTTTATTTAGTAATTAAAAAAAAATAAAAAAATCAGTAAAATTGATGTTGCAAAAATTGGGAATTAAGCAACGTCTTGGAGCAGTTTATCACCCACAAAGTCAGGGGATGTGTGAAAGAATGAACGGTGTCTTGAAAAATCGCATTGTGAAGATTTGTCAACATACAGGTCTAAACTGGATAGCGGCGCTTCCTTTAGCACTAATGGTGTGTCGCTCAAGTGAGCTACGTGATTTACGTATGACACCCCATGAGTTGTTAACAGGAAGGAGGATGCCAACGCCTTGTTTACGAACAAGTGGAAAGGGTCCAAGCTTGGCCCTGTTGGAAGATGAAATGAGAGCGTCACGTTACATATATGGCCAATTTTCATAAAAAGTTGTCCACATATGTTTCTGACAGGCAAGGACAAGAAGAGGTGCAGAAGGAGCTTGAGGAGGATAGGAGGAATACAGTACAACCGGGAGACAAAGTATTCGTAAAGGTATTCAGAAGGAAGTGGTATCACGAACGTCGTGAAGGACCATTTGAAGTGGTTCGTAGTACTGGAACAGCTGTCCAGGTTAAGGGGTCTCCTACGTGGTATCATTTGTCGCATTGTGTTAAAGCACCTCCAGAAGAGGGGCCACGTGCAGAGAGAGAGGATGGAGATAGGGGAGAACAGGAAGAGGGAGAGATTGTCAGTGTTGGGGTTAACGTTGATACTGGTGACACTTCTGATGATGCCAGAGATGACTATGCAGGGGATGGAAAGGACAGGGGATTTGGGGAAATTGATTTTCAATACGTCCCAGAAGCAACAGGGAATATTTCAATGGGATGTGAAGCAGCAGAGACCACCAAGGGCAACTCTGTTGCAGGAGAAGCTGGTGAGTCAGTTGGACAAAATAGGCCTAGACCAGTTAGGAGAAAAGTCAGACCAAAACGGTACGAAAACTAGGAATGTAATAACAACAATAACGCCAACACGTCAGTCTGTTATAACAACGGTGGTAAACAAGTTAACTCTTTCAACTTTGAGAGGTATTAAAGCCATAAATATATCGCATTCGATTACAAAGGAACCAATAGTGCCAGCAACTAAATCAACTACTTTAATGGTAACTTTGGAAGGATTTAATGGTACGACGGCAATAACAAATGTAGGAGGTATGATACCGACACTAACAACTTTTCTAAAAAATAAATGATGTAAAAAGAAATGACTCAGCAAATAGTGGTAGAGAACAATATAGGTTCATCTGAAATAGTACAGGATAATATAATGGAAGTACAGGAGGATTTCTTGGGCTTCAACTTAACATCAGAAGATACATCTGATCAATATCGCTCAGTAGGGAAAAGAGACGCTAAATGGAAAGCATTTGGATTTGATTCGGCTGTTTTGAAAATTAAAGATCAATGGGCGGGGAGAAATCTTTGGTTTCAGCAGATAACTCATGCTGTAAGATCAGTGAGGAATCTTGAGGGTCATTATTGATTTTTTTTGTTTGCTCTCTGGTTGTTTAGGTTATATTAATAATTAAAGGGGGGAAGCCATAGGTTAAAATAAATAGTTCACAATAAAGGAAGATAAAAGAGGACTTACAATGGGGAGAAAGGATAGCAAGGCTATGAAAGTTATTACACTAGTTAATATAGTCGAACATAGTAATCCTTTAGTTAAGGGTATTGCGAGATTATCCGGCAAATGGAACAAACGTTGGCCTGACATTGAACAACCCTGGCCAGAAGAAGGGACTCTTAATCCGGATGTTATCAACATCATGAGAGTACTTCTGTCAATTTACAAGGCAGATCAGAAGAAGGGAAAACAAAAGGAACGACGTAAAGAGAAGAGACAGAGGGAGCTGGGTGTTCTTAAATTGTTTGAAGAGGAAGGACAAAAACTGATGAAAGATACCAAAGACAAGGGAAGCAAAGGTATGGAGAAAAAGCTAAAGGAAGAGACGCCGACAGAGAAACTGAGGGTAGAGGTCGGTATACCTTTCTCACATACGGATTCGGCGAGAAGACCCCACCGTATGAGAAGGAAGTTGAGCTTAGGGATGCTTATCCACAGCTTCCAGTAATCCTCCAACAGGGGGATTATTACATCAGAGATGAAGATGAACAAATTATAGAGAGAGGACAAGCAGAAACGACCGTAAAAATGCATCCAAGCACCAAAGGTGGAAAGAAAACGAGAAGTCTGAAAACTAAGGGTGGTATGAGGTTAAGTAGGATGGAATTGGAGAAGGACGATGATGATCAGAGTGATTTAGAGGGGATCATGGGTGGATATGATCCGGGTCATCAAACGGAGGTTGGCCAGAACGGAGAGAAGGGGTAAGGAAGGTTTGAAGAAGAAGGATACAAGATATTACAGTGCTGAGGAAGATTCGAAGAAGAAGGATACAATATATTCGAGTGCTGAGGGAAGCAAAGATGAAGACAGCGATAAAGAGAAGAATGAAGGTGCTGCGTATTCGAAAGGAGTTTCTCCGGCAAAGACTGTTGCAGAAGAAATAGATGGAGATATAGACCAATGCTTATCAGAACTGAAGAGTGCAAGGACTGCAGGAGAAGTAAGAGAGTTACAGGAAGAACTTCAGACGCTGACCATACGGAAGGAGAGACAGCTGAGAAGAGAGTCTGAAAAAGATGAGACAAAATATGCATTAAGGTCAAGGAAAGATACCCCGAGCAAAATGGTACCAGTTATCATTCGAGGTCAAAACTTTGAATATAAGCCATTGCAAAATACCGATATGTCGAACATACTTGAGAAGCTGCCTATTCTTCAGAATGGGGCCTATCCTTGGATTTCGAAATTGGAGGAAATTACGGTGGGAACACAGTCTGCCATAGGAGACGTTAAGAGACTGTTGGCTAATCTCATTGGGATTCCGGATATGGAAGAAGTCTTCCAGAGGGCTGGACTCATGAGATATGTTGGGACGGCAGTGAACGATCCTGAATTGCTGGCTGCAAGTAGGAATCGTCTGTGGAGAGCATTGAAAGATACATTTCCAACAAATGTGCATCCTGATAATATTCTGATTGACCCACTAGGACAACAAGAAAATCCGAGAGCCTATGTGTCAAGAGTTCATCAAGTATGGAGAAATATTACTGGAAATGATCCAGATGTGAGTCAAATTGAGCAGTCAATTTTGAGAGCTAAACTGCAAATGGGACTGGCCTCCCCAGTAAGAAACAAACTGGCGGAAGTGGTTGGACTTGGAAGCATGACAAAAGGTGTCTATACAGATCACATAGCTCATCAAGTGGATCTGTATAGGAAGAAGGAACTCAACCAGAAAGAGCAGGACGAAGAAACTCTCCGGAAACTTAATCTGATACAACTGGGAGAGAATAAAAAGGAGAAGAAACAAGCTTTGGTTATGCAGAGTCCGTGTGCACCGAACCAACAAGCACTGCCACAGCTTCAACCAGAACAGTTCCAACCGCAATTGTACCAGCCACCAATGACGGCACCAGTTAATTCATACCCACAGCCAATTTCTGGGCAGACACAGAATTGGAGAGGAAGAGGAAGAGGTAAGCCAGTCTTCCCGCCGTCTCCAGATGTGTGTTATAATTGTGGACATGTTGGTCACTTTGCCCGTGAGTGTAATTGGTCAGGAGGAGACCTTAGAGGGAATTTCAGAGGAAGATACAGGGGCCAGGCAAAATCATCTGGAGGACCAGTGAACCCCTACAGGGGTCCGGAGCCAGGATTCTAGCGGTGCCTAGATGATTCGAAGGGGGTGTCAGCTGGTAGCGTCAGGATCGGAAAGAGATCCAACAATTGAGGTGAAAATAAACAACCGACCATTGGAAGTAATGGCGGATAGCGGAGCTGCGTTCACCTGTGTTCGACCTGAAGATGCTACACATCTCCCTATGTCCAATCAACTCGTTAGGACAATCGGATTTGAGGGAGTAAAACAGCTGATTCCTCTTACGGAACCAATTGAGCTCTGCTATAAAGATCAGAAAATTACAATACCCATACTGGTATCAGAACATACACCTGTTGCATTATTGGGAAGAGATGCCTTGTGTAAGTTGAACTGTACAATCAGATGTACACCAGACGGCTGTCTGATAGAAATGCCAAAGGAAAGGGTTTACCAATTGTCGATGATGACGGAGATGGATTCGTCTTCAGTATTCTGGATTGGAAATCTCAGTGAAGATTTTATGAAACAGGCTAAGATATGGGAAAGATTTATTGTTGCAAATATGCCGGATGCAAAGCTTCCGGAATATCCATTCCATTGTACGCTCAAGTATTTCAAGAAGGCTGCTCAACCACACTCAGAGGAATGGTTGAGTCATCAACCGAAGAATGTTCAACTTAGCTCAAGTTGCATTATTTTAGGACCACAAGGAGCAGCTATGAAGATAAACACAGATGATTATCTGAATAAAGAATTTGATATTGAGAAGAGTGTGCCACATGTTACCTTGTTGGTTTCAGAAGGCTATGAGCAAAAGCAAATGGGAGAAATGATGACAGAAGCAGAGAAACTTTGTTTCAGACCAATGAAAGAAAATTTGGCGATCTGGAGAAGTGAAGATGAACGATTTCTCAAAATAATGATTTCGGCTCAAGGACAAGGGGAGCCACAGGCTGTAGGAATGACACATGAATCTATTTGCAATATGAAGATTGATTCAGACCCTATGAAAGAGGAGATGTTGCAACAAGTTCCAGAAGGATTGTGGTCTCAACATAGTACTGATATTGGACTTGTAAAATCAGCCCAACCTGTGAAGGTTGAACTTAGACCAGGAGCCAGACCTCCATGGAAAAATCAGTATCCATTGAAAGAGGAAGCAATCAAAGGAATTGAACCACAAATTGATGGACTTTCGACAGCAGGGGTTTTAAAGACAACAAAACACCCTCGGAGTAACACGCCTTTGTGGCCTGTAAAAAACCCAGATGGAAGTTATCGGGTAGCTCATGATTTGAGAGCAGTGAATGAAATAGTGATTGACTTTCCAGCAGACGTGCCAGATCCTCATACCTTGTTAGCTCAAGTTCCTCCAGATGCGACACATTTTACAGTACTGGACTTATGTGGAGCATTTTTCAGTGTTCCACTTAGTGTAGAGAGTCAGGATTTATTTGGGTTCACCTATAAGGGACAGTGCTATGAGTACAATAGAATGCCACAGGGGTACCGGCATTCACCGCATATCTTCAATAAAGTACTGAAGGAAGATTTGGTAGGGATAGATCAGATATTGCAGAGCACTGTCATTCAGTACGTGGATGATATAATGGTTTGCTCACAAAATAAGGAAACATGTCATAGGGACTCAATTAAATTACTACAGGTATTGGCAGAAAAGGGACACAAGGTGTCACAGAAAAAGTTGCAATATTGTCAGGAGAAAGTTGTATATTTAGGTCAAACATAACTCATGGCCACAGAAACATTTCGGACAAGCAGGTGGAAACTATTCGTAAGGCTCCAAAACCTAGAACAGTCAGAGAAATGATGACATTTCTGGGTATTGCTGGTTATTCCTCCGCTTGGGTAGAGGATTATACTAGTTTGATGGCCCCATTGAGGGCTATGGTGAGGGGTACTGAGAGTGGTCAACTCCATAGCAATCTTTCCTGGACACAGGAAGGCCATGTGGCATTTGAAACTATCAAACAGAGGTTGCAGGAGGCACCTGCACTTGCACTACCAGATTATTCAAGGAACTTTTTGCTATATGTGTCTACTTCTGCTGGAGGTAGATATGCATGCGCGGTTCTTTGTCAACCGACAGGCATGGGGACGAATCCTCAGCCTATTTCCTACTACTCTACTGCTTATTCAGAGGTAGAACTAGGGTTACCATTATGCTACAGAGCAATGGTGGGGGTGTATTCCATGTATGACAAAGCATCATCGGTCACGATGGGCTACCCCGTGACAATTCTTACCCATCATAGTCTCAGAAATCTTCTGAACTATGGGAAGTATACATTGACTATGCCCAGGCTTAGAGACTATCATAGACTCTTAGAGCAGGAGGATGTCACCCTTGTGAGATGTGATACAGTAAATCCAGCCGAGAGTTTACCAACTTCCGAGGATGGTGAGCCACATGATTGTGTCCAAGAGGCAGAGAGATATTCGAGGCTTCGATCAGATTTACAAGCCTTTCCATTACGTAAGGCAGACCTGGAGTATTGGACGGATGGGTCTTGCTATCGGGTGGGGATAGATTATGTGCTGGTTATGCAGTAGTTAGAGGCAGAGGGACGGGATTTGTTGTTGAAAAGGCTGAAGTAATACCACAGCCTGCGTCTGCACAACTTGCTGAACTTGTGGGGCTAACAGAAGCATGTTTGTTAGCGGAAGGTAAGCGAGTAACCATATACACTGATTCAGCATATGCACATAGTGTATGTCATTTGTTTGGGGCGGTATGGAAAGGTCGAGGGTTCAAGAAATCGGATGGTTCTCCGATACAGCATCATGCACAAATCATGAAATTGTTGCATGCTATGATGAAACCTACAGAGATAGCGATAGCTAAGTGTGCAGCTCACAAGACAGATATGTCAAGAGTGACACAAGGGAACAAAGCTGCTGATGAAGCTGCAAAAGCCAGTCGCAGGAGCGGATAAATTGGGGAAAGTTTTTCTGGTCACTCATGTAGTGGACTTGGAAGACAAAATTACGCTTCGAGATGTAATTTTGATGCAAGAAGCCGCTTCTATGATCGACAAACAGCTATGGCTAGACCGAGGAGCGGTCAAAGATGCTACTGGTCTGTGGAGAAACCATGAGGGGTTGATAGTAGCGCCTCTAGATCTCTTAGGTCTGATGATTCAAGAAGCACATGGCTTAGCTCATGTTGCGAGGGGGGAGGTTCACAGAAAGATCACAAAGGAATATGGTTTTTGGGCTCCATATTTGTTTGAACAAATTGATTATTTGATAGGAAGATGCATTATCTGTCTTAAAAATAATGTTCGAAGAGGGATACCTGTTCATCCAGGTTACATTCCTACACCCAGGGGTCCTATGCGTGAGTTGGTCATTGACTTTGTTGATATGATAAAACCAGTTGATGGGAAAAGATACATGTTGGTGGTTGTAGATAGATTTTCACGATGGACGGAAGCTTGTCCAACCAAGCGTAAGGATGCTCAGTCAGTTGCCAAGTTCTTATGTAAAGAGGTCATAAGCAGGTGGGGATTACCCGATCGAATATCCTCAGACAATGGAAGAGAATTTGTGGATAAATCAGTAAAATTGATGTTGCAAAAATTGGGAATTAAGCAACGTCTTGGAGCAGTTTATCACCCACAAAGTCAGGGGATGTGAAAGAATGAACGGTGTCTTGAAAAATCGCATTGTGAAGATTTGTCAACATACAGGTCTAAACTGGATAGCGGCGCTTCCTTTAGCACTAATGGTGTGTCGCTCAAGTGAGCTACGTGATTTACGTATGACACCCCATGAGTTGTTAACAGGAAGGAGGATGCCAACGCCTTGTTTACGAACAAGTGGAAAGGGTCCAAGCTTGGCCCTGTTGGAAGATGAAATGAGAGCGTACGTTACATATATGGCCAATTTTCATAAAAAGTTGTCCACATATGTTTCTGACAGGCAAGGACAAGAAGAGGTGCAGAAGGAGCTTGAGGAGGATAGGAGGAATACAGTACAACCGGGAGACAAAGTATTCGTAAAGGTATTCAGAAGGAAGTGGTATCACGAACGTCGTGAAGGACCATTTGAAGTGGTTCGTAGTACTGGAACAGCTGTCCAGGTTAAGGGGTCTCCCTACGTGGTATCATTTGTCGCATTGTGTTAAAGCACCTCCAGAAGAGGGGCCACGTGCAGAGAGAGAGGATGGAGATAGGGGAGAACAGGAAGAGGGAGAGATTGTCAGTGTTGGGGTTAACGTTGATACTGGTGACACTTCTGATGATGCCAGAGATGACTATGCAGGGGATGGAAAGGACAGGGGATTTGGGGAAATTGATTTTCAATACGTCCCAGAAGCAACAGGGAATATTTCAATGGGATGTGAAGCAGCAGAGACCACCAAGGGCAACTCTGTTGCAGGAGAAGCTGGTGAGTCAGTTGGACAAAATAGGCCTAGACCAGTTAGGAGAAAAGTCAGACCAAAACGGTACGAAAACTAGGAATGTAATAACAACAATAACGCCAACACGTCAGTCTGTTATAACAACGGTGGTAAACAAGTTAACTCTTTCAACTTTGAGAGGTATTAAAGCCATAAATATATCGCATTCGATTACAAAGGAACCAATAGTGCCAGCAACTAAATCAACTACTTTAATGGTAACTTTGGAAGGATTTAATGGTACGACGGCAATAACAAATGTAGGAGGTATGATACCGACACTAACAACTTTTCTAAAAATAAATGATGTAAAAGAAATGACTCAGCAAATAGTGGTAGAGAACAATATAGGTTCATCTGAAATAGTACAGGATAATATAATGGAAGTACAGGAGGATTTCTTGGGCTTCAACTTAACATCAGAAGATACATCTGATCAATATCGCTCAGTAGGGAAAAGAGACGCTAAATGGAAAGCATTTGGATTTGATTCGGCTGTTTTGAAAATTAAAGATCAATGGGCGGGGAGAAATCTTTGGTTTCAGCAGATAACTCATGCTGTAAGATCAGTGAGGAATCTTGAGGGTCATTATTGATTTTTTTGTTTGCTCTCTGGTTGTTTAGGTTATATTAATAATTAAAGGGGGAAGCCATAGGTTAAAATAAATAGTTCACAATAAAGGAAGATAAAAGAGGACTTACAATGGGGAGAAAGGATAGCA
Organism: Coregonus clupeaformis; assembly: GCF_020615455.1. NCBI lineage: Eukaryota > Metazoa > Chordata > Actinopteri > Salmoniformes > Salmonidae > Coregonus > Coregonus clupeaformis. The sequence goes on along the minus strand of NC_059206.1, from coordinate 34,086,325 downwards.
AGGCTATGAAAGTTATTACACCAGTTAATATAGTCGAACATAGTAATCCTTTAGTTAAGGGTATTGCGAGATTATCCGGCAAATGGAACAAACGTTGGCCTGACATTGAACAACCCTGGCCAGAAGAAGGGACTCTTAATCCGGATGTTATCAACATCATGAGAGTACTTCTGTCAATTTACAAGGCAGATCAGAAGAAGGGAAAACAAAAGGAACGACGTAAAGAGAAGAGACAGAGGGAGCTGGGTGTTCTTAAATTGTTTGAAGAGGAAGGACAAAAACTGATGAAAGATACCAAAGACAAGGGAAGCAAAGGTATGGAGAAAAAGCTAAAGGAAGAGACGTCGACAGAGAAACTGAGGGTAGAGGTCGGTATACCTTTCTCACATACGGATTCGGCGAGAAGACCCCCACCGTATGAGAAGGAAGTTGAGCTTAGGGATGCTTATCCACAGCTTCCAGTAATCCTCCAACAGGGGGGATTATTACATCAGAGATGAAGATGAACAAATTATAGAGAGAGGACAAGCAGAAACGACCGTAAAAATGCATCCAAGCACCAAAGGTGGAAAGAAAACGAGAAGTCTGAAAACTAAGGGTGGTATGAGGTTAAGTAGGATGGAATTGGAGAAGGACGATGATGATCAGAGTGATTTAGAGGGGATCATGGTGGATATGATCCGGTCATCAAACGGAGGTTGGCCAGAACGGAGAGAAGGGGTAAGGAAGGTTTGAAGAAGAAGGATACAAGATATTACAGTGCTGAGGAAGATTCGAAGAAGAAGGATACAATATATTCGAGTGCTGAGGGAAGCAAAGATGAAGACAGCGATAAAGAGAAGACTGAAGGTGCTGCGTATTCGAAAGGAGTTTCTCCGGCAAAGACTGTTGCAGAAGAAATAGATGGAGATATAGACCAATGCTTATCAGAACTGAAGAGTGCAAGGACTGCAGGAGAAGTAAGAGAGTTACAGGAAGAACTTCAGACGCTGACCATACGGAAGGAGAGACAGCTGAGAAGAGAGTCTGAAAAAGATGAGACAAAATATGCATTAAGGTCAAGGAAAGATACCCCGAGCAAAATGGTACCAGTTATCATTCGAGGTCAAAACTTTGAATATAAGCCGTTGCAAAATACCGATATGTCGAACATACTTGAGAAGCTGCCTATTCTTCAGAATGGGGCCTATCCTTGGATTTCGAAATTGGAGGAAATTACGGTGGGAACACAGTCTGCCATAGGAGACGTTAAGAGACTGTTGGCTAATCTCATTGGGATTCCGGATATGGAAGAAGTCTTCCAGAGGGCTGGACTCATGAGATATGTTGGGGACGGCAGTGAACGATCCTGGAATTGCTGGCTGCAAGTAGGAATCGTCTGTGGAGAGCATTGAAAGATACATTTCCAACAAATGTGCATCCTGATAATATTCTGATTGACCCACTAGGACAACAAGAAAATCCGAGAGCCTATGTGTCAAGAGTTCATCAAGTATGGAGAAATATTACTGGAAATGATCCAGATGTGAGTCAAATTGAGCAGTCAATTTTGAGAGCTAAACTGCAAATGGGACTGGCCTCCCCAGTAAGAAACAAACTGGCGGAAGTGGTTGGACTTGGAAGCATGACAAAAGGTGTCTATACAGATCACATAGCTCATCAAGTGGATCTGTATAGGAAGAAGGAACTCAACCAGAAAGAGCAGGACGAAGAAACTCTCCGGAAACTTAATCTGATACAACTGGGAGAGAATAAAAAGGAGAAGAAACAAGCTTTGGTTATGCAGAGTCCGTGTGCACCGAACCAACAAGCACTGCCACAGCTTCAACCAGAACAGTTCCAACCGCAATTGTACCAGCCACCAATGACGGCACCAGTTAATTCATACCCACAGCCAATTTCTGGGCAGACACAGAATTGGAGAGGAAGAGGAAGAGGTAAGCCAGTCTTCCCGCCGTCTCCAGATGTGTGTTATAATTGTGGACATGTTGGTCACTTTGCCCGTGAGTGTAATTGGTCAGGAGGAGACCTTAGAGGGAATTTCAGAGGAAGATACAGGGGCCAGGCAAAATCATCTGGAGGACCAGTGAACCCCTACAGGGGTCCGGAGCCAGGATTCTAGCGGTGCCTAGATGATTCGAAGGGGGGTGTCAGCTGGTAGCGTCAGGATCGGAAAGAGATCCAACAATTGAGGTGAAAATAAACAACCGACCATTGGAAGTAATGGCGGATAGCGGAGCTGCGTTCACCTGTGTTCGACCTGAAGATGCTACACATCTCCCTATGTCCAATCAACTCGTTAGGACAATCGGATTTGAGGGAGTAAAACAGCTGATTCCTCTTACGGAACCAATTGAGCTCTGCTATAAAGATCAGAAAATTACAATACCCATACTGGTATCAGAACATACACCTGTTGCATTATTGGGAAGAGATGCCTTGTGTAAGTTGAACTGTACAATCAGATGTACACCAGACGGCTGTCTGATAGAAATGCCAAAGGAAAGGGTTTACCAATTGTCGATGATGACGGAGATGGATTCGTCTTCAGTATTCTGGATTGGAAATCTCAGTGAAGATTTTATGAAACAGGCTAAGATATGGGAAAGATTTATTGTTGCAAATATGCCGGATGCAAAGCTTCCGGAATATCCATTCCATTGTACGCTCAAGTATTTCAAGAAGGCTGCTCAACCACACTCAGAGGAATGGTTGAGTCATCAACCGAAGAATGTTCAACTTAGCTCAAGTTGCATTATTTTAGGACCACAAGGAGCAGCTATGAAGATAAACACAGATGATTATCTGAATAAAGAATTTGATATTGAGAAGAGTGTGCCACATGTTACCTTGTTGGTTTCAGAAGGCTATGAGCAAAAGCAAATGGGAGAAATGATGACAGAAGCAGAGAAACTTTGTTTCAGACCAATGAAAGAAAATTTGGCGATCTGGAGAAGTGAAGATGAACGATTTCTCAAAATAATGATTTCGGCTCAAGGACAAGGGGAGCCACAGGCTGTAGGAATGACACATGAATCTATTTGCAATATGAAGATTGATTCAGACCCTATGAAAGAGGAGATGTTGCAACAAGTTCCAGAAGGATTGTGGTCTCAACATAGTACTGATATTGGACTTGTAAAATCAGCCCAACCTGTGAAGGTTGAACTTAGACCAGGAGCCAGACCTCCATGGAAAAATCAGTATCCATTGAAAGAGGAAGCAATCAAAGGAATTGAACCACAAATTGATGGACTTTCGACAGCAGGGGTTTTAAAGACAACAAAACACCCTCGGAGTAACACGCCTTTGTGGCCTGTAAAAAAACCAGATGGAAGTTATCGGGTAGCTCATGATTTGAGAGCAGTGAATGAAATAGTGATTGACTTTCCAGCAGACGTGCCAGATCCTCATACCTTGTTAGCTCAAGTTCCTCCAGATGCGACACATTTTACAGTACTGGACTTATGTGGAGCATTTTTCAGTGTTCCACTTAGTGTAGAGAGTCAGGATTTATTTGGGTTCACCTATAAGGGACAGTGCTATGAGTACAATAGAATGCCACAGGGGTACCGGCATTCACCGCATATCTTCAATAAAGTACTGAAGGAAGATTTGGTAGGGATAGATCAGATATTGCAGAGCACTGTCATTCAGTACGTGGATGATATAATGGTTTGCTCACAAAATAAGGAAACATGTCATAGGGACTCAATTAAATTACTACAGGTATTGGCAGAAAAGGGACACAAGGTGTCACAGAAAAAGTTGCAATATTGTCAGGAGAAAGTTGTATATTTAGGTCAAAACATAACTCATGGCCACAGAAACATTTCGGACAAGCAGGTGGAAACTATTCGTAAGGCTCCAAAACCTAGAACAGTCAGAGAAATGATGACATTTCTGGGTATTGCTGGTTATTCCTCCGCTTGGGTAGAGGATTATACTAGTTTGATGGCCCCATTGAGGGCTATGGTGAGGGGTACTGAGAGTGGTCAACTCCATAGCAATCTTTCCTGGACACAGGAAGGCCATGTGGCATTTGAAACTATCAAACAGAGGTTGCAGGAGGCACCTGCACTTGCACTACCAGATTATTCAAGGAACTTTTTGCTATATGTGTCTACTTCTGCTGGAGGTAGATATGCATGCGCGGTTCTTTGTCAACCGACAGGCATGGGGACGAATCCTCAGCCTATTTCCTACTACTCTACTGCTTATTCAGAGGTAGAACTAGGGTTACCATTATGCTACAGAGCAATGGTGGGGGTGTATTCCATGTATGACAAAGCATCATCGGTCACGATGGGCTACCCCGTGACAATTCTTACCCATCATAGTCTCAGAAATCTTCTGAACTATGGGAAGTATACATTGACTATGCCCAGGCTTAGAGACTATCATAGACTCTTAGAGCAGGAGGATGTCACCCTTGTGAGATGTGATACAGTAAATCCAGCCGAGAGTTTACCAACTTCCGAGGATGGTGAGCCACATGATTGTGTCCAAGAGGCAGAGAGATATTCGAGGCTTCGATCAGATTTACAAGCCTTTCCATTACGTAAGGCAGACCTGGAGTATTGGACGGATGGGTCTTGCTATCGGGTGGGGGATAGATTATGTGCTGGTTATGCAGTAGTTAGAGGCAGAGGGACGGGATTTGTTGTTGAAAAGGCTGAAGTAATACCACAGCCTGCGTCTGCACAACTTGCTGAACTTGTGGGGCTAACAGAAGCATGTTTGTTAGCGGAAGGTAAGCGAGTAACCATATACACTGATTCAGCATATGCACATAGTGTATGTCATTTGTTTGGGGCGGTATGGAAAGGTCGAGGGTTCAAGAAATCGGATGGTTCTCCGATACAGCATCATGCACAAATCATGAAATTGTTGCATGCTATGATGAAACCTACAGAGATAGCGATAGCTAAGTGTGCAGCTCACAAGACAGATATGTCAAGAGTGACACAAGGGAACAAAGCTGCTGATGAAGCTGCAAAAGCCGTCGCAGGAGCGGATAAATTGGGGAAAGTTTTTCTGGTCACTCATGTAGTGGACTTGGAAGACAAAATTACGCTTCGAGATGTAATTTTGATGCAAGAAGCCGCTTCTATGATCGACAAACAGCTATGGCTAGACCGAGGAGCGGTCAAAGATGCTACTGGTCTGTGGAGAAACCATGAGGGGTTGATAGTAGCGCCTCTAGATCTCTTAGGTCTGATGATTCAAGAAGCACATGGCTTAGCTCATGTTGCGAGGGGGAGGTTCACAGAAAGATCACAAAGGAATATGGTTTTTGGGCTCCATATTTGTTTGAACAAATTGATTATTTGATAGGAAGATGCACTATCTGTCTTAAAAATAATGTTCGAAGAGGGATACCTGTTCATCCAGGTTACATTCCTACACCCAGGGGTCCTATGCGTGAGTTGGTCATTGACTTTGTTGATATGATAAAACCAGTTGATGGGAAAAGATACATGTTGGTGGTTGTAGATAGATTTTCACGATGGACGGAAGCTTGTCCAACCAAGCGTAAGGATGCTCAGTCAGTTGCCAAGTTCTTATGTAAAGAGGTCATAAGCAGGTGGGGATTACCCGATCGAATATCCTCAGACAATGGAAGAGAATTTGTGGATAAATCAGTAAAATTGATGTTGCAAAAATTGGGAATTAAGCAACGTCTTGGAGCAGTTTATCACCCACAAAGTCAGGGGATGTGTGAAAGAATGAACGGTGTCTTGAAAAATCGCATTGTGAAGATTTGTCAACATACAGGTCTAAACTGGATAGCGGCGCTTCCTTTAGCACTAATGGTGTGTCGCTCAAGTGAGCTACGTGATTTACGTATGACACCCCATGAGTTGTTAACAGGAAGGAGGATGCCAACGCCTTGTTTACGAACAAGTGGAAAGGGTCCAAGCTTGGCCCTGTTGGAAGATGAAATGAGAGCGTACGTTACATATATGGCCAATTTTCATAAAAAGTTGTCCACATATGTTTCTGACAGGCAAGGACAAGAAGAGGTGCAGAAGGAGCTTGAGGAGGATAGGAGGAATACAGTACAACCGGGAGACAAAGTATTCGTAAAGGTATTCAGAAGGAAGTGGTATCACGAACGTCGTGAAGGACCATTTGAAGTGGTTCGTAGTACTGGAACAGCTGTCCAGGTTAAGGGGTCTCCTACGTGGTATCATTTGTCGCATTGTGTTAAAGCACCTCCAGAAGAGGGGCCACGTGCAGAGAGAGAGGATGGAGATAGGGGAGAACAGGAAGAGGGAGAGATTGTCAGTGTTGGGGTTAACGTTGATACTGGTGACACTTCTGATGATGCCAGAGATGACTATGCAGGGGATGGAAAGGACAGGGGATTTGGGGAAATTGATTTTCAATACGTCCCAGAAGCAACAGGGAATATTTCAATGGGATGTGAAGCAGCAGAGACCACCAAGGGCAACTCTGTTGCAGGAGAAGCTGGTGAGTCAGTTGGACAAAATAGGCCTAGACCAGTTAGGAGAAAAGTCAGACCAAAACGGTACGAAAACTAGGAATGTAATAACAACAATAACGCCAACACGTCAGTCTGTTATAACAACGGTGGTAAACAAGTTAACTCTTTCAACTTTGAGAGGTATTAAAGCCATAAATATATCGCATTCGATTACAAAGGAACCAATAGTGCCAGCAACTAAATCAACTACTTTAATGGTAACTTTGGAAGGATTTAATGGTACGACGGCAATAACAAATGTAGGAGGTATGATACCGACACTAACAACTTTTCTAAAAATAAATGATGTAAAAGAAATGACTCAGCAAATAGTGGTAGAGAACAATATAGGTTCATCTGAAATAGTACAGGATAATATAATGGAAGTACAGGAGGATTTCTTGGGCTTCAACTTAACATCAGAAGATACATCTGATCAATATCGCTCAGTAGGGAAAAGAGACGCTAAATGGAAAGCATTTGGATTTGATTCGGCTGTTTTGAAAATTAAAGATCAATGGGCGGGGAGAAATCTTTGGTTTCAGCAGATAACTCATGCTGTAAGATCAGTGAGGAATCTTGAGGGTCATTATTGATTTTTTTTGTTTGCTCTCTGGTTGTTTAGGTTATATTAATAATTAAAGGGGGGGAAGCCATAGGTTAAAATAAATAGTTCACAATAAAGGAAGATAAAAGAGGACTTACAATGGGGAGAAAGGATAGCAAGGCTATGAAAGTTATTACACCAGTTAATATAGTCGAACATAGTAATCCTTTAGTTAAGGGTATTGCGAGATTATCCGGCAAATGGAACAAACGTTGGCCTGACATTGAACAACCCTGGCCAGAAGAAGGGACTCTTAATCCGGATGTTATCAACATCATGAGAGTACTTCTGTCAATTTACAAGGCAGATCAGAAGAAGGGAAAACAAAAGGAACGACGTAAAGAGAAGAGACAGAGGGAGCTGGGTGTTCTTAAATTGTTTGAAGAGGAAGGACAAAAACTGATGAAAGATACCAAAGACAAGGGAAGCAAAGGTATGGAGAAAAAGCTAAAGGAAGAGACGTCGACAGAGAAACTGAGGGTAGAGGTCGGTATACCTTTCTCACATACGGATTCGGCGAGAAGACCCCCACCGTATGAGAAGGAAGTTGAGCTTAGGGATGCTTATCCACAGCTTCCAGTAATCCTCCAACAGGGGGATTATTACATCAGAGATGAAGATGAACAAATTATAGAGAGAGGACAAGCAGAAACGACCGTAAAAATGCATCCAAGCACCAAAGGTGGAAAGAAAACGAGAAGTCTGAAAACTAAGGGTGGTATGAGGTTAAGTAGGATGGAATTGGAGAAGGACGATGATGATCAGAGTGATTTAGAGGGGATCATGGGTGGATATGATCCGGTCATCAAACGGAGGTTGGCCAGAACGGAGAGAAGGGGTAAGGAAGGTTTGAAGAAGAAGGATACAAGATATTACAGTGCTGAGGAAGATTCGAAGAAGAAGGATACAATATATTCGAGTGCTGAGGGAAGCAAAGATGAAGACAGCGATAAAGAGAAGACTGAAGGTGCTGCGTATTCGAAAGGAGTTTCTCCGGCAAAGACTGTTGCAGAAGAAATAGATGGAGATATAGACCAATGCTTATCAGAACTGAAGAGTGCAAGGACTGCAGGAGAAGTAAGAGAGTTACAGGAAGAACTTCAGACGCTGACCATACGGAAGGAGAGACAGCTGAGAAGAGAGTCTGAAAAAGATGAGACAAAATATGCATTAAGGTCAAGGAAAGATACCCCGAGCAAAATGGTACCAGTTATCATTCGAGGTCAAAACTTTGAATATAAGCCGTTGCAAAATACCGATATGTCGAACATACTTGAGAAGCTGCCTATTCTTCAGAATGGGGCCTATCCTTGGATTTCGAAATTGGAGGAAATTACGGTGGGAACACAGTCTGCCATAGGAGACGTTAAGAGACTGTTGGCTAATCTCATTGGGATTCCGGATATGGAAGAAGTCTTCCAGAGGGCTGGACTCATGAGATATGTTGGGACGGCAGTGAACGATCCTGAATTGCTGGCTGCAAGTAGGAATCGTCTGTGGAGAGCATTGAAAGATACATTTCCAACAAATGTGCATCCTGATAATATTCTGATTGACCCACTAGGACAACAAGAAAATCCGAGAGCCTATGTGTCAAGAGTTCATCAAGTATGGAGAAATATTACTGGAAATGATCCAGATGTGAGTCAAATTGAGCAGTCAATTTTGAGAGCTAAACTGCAAATGGGACTGGCCTCCCCCAGTAAGAAACAAACTGGCGGAAGTGGTTGGACTTGGAAGCATGACAAAGGTGTCTATACAGATCACATAGCTCATCAAGTGGATCTGTATAGGAAGAAGGAACTCAACCAGAAAGAGCAGGACGAAGAAACTCTCCGGAAACTTAATCTGATACAACTGGGAGAGAATAAAAGGAGAAGAAACAAGCTTTGGTTATGCAGAGTCCGTGTGCACCGAACCAACAAGCACTGCCACAGCTTCAACCAGAACAGTTCCAACCGCAATTGTACCAGCCACCAATGACGGCACCAGTTAATTCATACCCACAGCCAATTTCTGGGCAGACACAGAATTGGAGAGGAAGAGGAAGAGGTAAGCCAGTCTTCCCGCCGTCTCCAGATGTGTGTTATAATTGTGGACATGTTGGTCACTTTGCCCGTGAGTGTAATTGGTCAGGAGGAGACCTTAGAGGGAATTTCAGAGGAAGATACAGGGGCCAGGCAAAATCATCTGGAGGACCAGTGAACCCCTACAGGGGTCCGGAGCCAGGATTCTAGCGGTGCCTAGATGATTCGAAGGGGGGGTGTCAGCTGGTAGCGTCAGGATCGGAAAGAGATCCAACAATTGAGGTGAAAATAAACAACCGACCATTGGAAGTAATGGCGGATAGCGGAGCTGCGTTCACCTGTGTTCGACCTGAAGATGCTACACATCTCCCTATGTCCAATCAACTCGTTAGGACAATCGGATTTGAGGGAGTAAAACAGCTGATTCCTCTTACGGAACCAATTGAGCTCTGCTATAAAGATCAGAAAATTACAATACCCATACTGGTATCAGAACATACACCTGTTGCATTATTGGGAAGAGATGCCTTGTGTAAGTTGAACTGTACAATCAGATGTACACCAGACGGCTGTCTGATAGAAATGCCAAAGGAAAGGGTTTACCAATTGTCGATGATGACGGAGATGGATTCGTCTTCAGTATTCTGGATTGGAAATCTCAGTGAAGATTTTATGAAACAGGCTAAGATATGGGAAAGATTTATTGTTGCAAATATGCCGGATGCAAAGCTTCCGGAATATCCATTCCATTGTACGCTCAAGTATTTCAAGAAGGCTGCTCAACCACACTCAGAGGAATGGTTGAGTCATCAACCGAAGAATGTTCAACTTAGCTCAAGTTGCATTATTTTAGGACCACAAGGAGCAGCTATGAAGATAAACACAGATGATTATCTGAATAAAGAATTTGATATTGAGAAGAGTGTGCCACATGTTACCTTGTTGGTTTCAGAAGGCTATGAGCAAAAGCAAATGGGAGAAATGATGACAGAAGCAGAGAAACTTTGTTTCAGACCAATGAAAGAAAATTTGGCGATCTGGAGAAGTGAAGATGAACGATTTCTCAAAATAATGATTTCGGCTCAAGGACAAGGGGAGCCACAGGCTGTAGGAATGACACATGAATCTATTTGCAATATGAAGATTGATTCAGACCCTATGAAAGAGGAGATGTTGCAACAAGTTCCAGAAGGATTGTGGTCTCAACATAGTACTGATATTGGACTTGTAAAATCAGCCCAACCTGTGAAGGTTGAACTTAGACCAGGAGCCAGACCTCCATGGAAAAATCAGTATCCATTGAAAGAGGAAGCAATCAAAGGAATTGAACCACAAATTGATGGACTTTCGACAGCAGGGGTTTTAAAGACAACAAAACACCCTCGGAGTAACACGCCTTTGTGGCCTGTAAAAAAACCAGATGGAAGTTATCGGGTAGCTCATGATTTGAGAGCAGTGAATGAAATAGTGATTGACTTTCCAGCAGACGTGCCAGATCCTCATACCTTGTTAGCTCAAGTTCCTCCAGATGCGACACATTTTACAGTACTGGACTTATGTGGAGCATTTTTCAGTGTTCCACTTAGTGTAGAGAGTCAGGATTTATTTGGGTTCACCTATAAGGGACAGTGCTATGAGTACAATAGAATGCCACAGGGGTACCGGCATTCACCGCATATCTTCAATAAAGTACTGAAGGAAGATTTGGTAGGGATAGATCAGATATTGCAGAGCACTGTCATTCAGTACGTGGATGATATAATGGTTTGCTCACAAAATAAGGAAACATGTCATAGGGACTCAATTAAATTACTACAGGTATTGGCAGAAAAGGGACACAAGGTGTCACAGAAAAAGTTGCAATATTGTCAGGAGAAAGTTGTATATTTAGGTCAAAACATAACTCATGGCCACAGAAACATTTCGGACAAGCAGGTGGAAACTATTCGTAAGGCTCCAAAACCTAGAACAGTCAGAGAAATGATGACATTTCTGGGTATTGCTGGTTATTCCTCCGCTTGGGTAGAGGATTATACTAGTTTGATGGCCCCATTGAGGGCTATGGTGAGGGGTACTGAGAGTGGTCAACTCCATAGCAATCTTTCCTGGACACAGGAAGGCCATGTGGCATTTGAAACTATCAAACAGAGGTTGCAGGAGGCACCTGCACTTGCACTACCAGATTATTCAAGGAACTTTTTGCTATATGTGTCTACTTCTGCTGGAGGTAGATATGCATGCGCGGTTCTTTGTCAACCGACAGGCATGGGGACGAATCCTCAGCCTATTTCCTACTACTCTACTGCTTATTCAGAGGTAGAACTAGGGTTACCATTATGCTACAGAGCAATGGTGGGGGTGTATTCCATGTATGACAAAGCATCATCGGTCACGATGGGCTACCCCGTGACAATTCTTACCCATCATAGTCTCAGAAATCTTCTGAACTATGGGAAGTATACATTGACTATGCCCAGGCTTAGAGACTATCATAGACTCTTAGAGCAGGAGGATGTCACCCTTGTGAGATGTGATACAGTAAATCCAGCCGAGAGTTTACCAACTTCCGAGGATGGTGAGCCACATGATTGTGTCCAAGAGGCAGAGAGATATTCGAGGCTTCGATCAGATTTACAAGCCTTTCCATTACGTAAGGCAGACCTGGAGTATTGGACGGATGGGTCTTGCTATCGGGTGGGGGATAGATTATGTGCTGGTTATGCAGTAGTTAGAGGCAGAGGGACGGGATTTGTTGTTGAAAAGGCTGAAGTAATACCACAGCCTGCGTCTGCACAACTTGCTGAACTTGTGGGGCTAACAGAAGCATGTTTGTTAGCGGAAGGTAAGCGAGTAACCATATACACTGATTCAGCATATGCACATAGTGTATGTCATTTGTTTGGGGGCGGTATGGAAAGGTCGAGGGTTCAAGAAATCGGATGGTTCTCCGATACAGCATCATGCACAAATCATGAAATTGTTGCATGCTATGATGAAACCTACAGAGATAGCGATAGCTAAGTGTGCAGCTCACAAGACAGATATGTCAAGAGTGACACAAGGAAACAAAGCTGCTGATGAAGCTGCAAAAGCCGTCGCAGGAGCGGATAAATTGGGGAAAGTTTTTCTGGTCACTCATGTAGTGGACTTGGAAGACAAAATTACGCTTCGAGATGTAATTTTGATGCAAGAAGCCGCTTCTATGATCGACAAACAGCTATGGCTAGACCGAGGAGCGGTCAAAGATGCTACTGGTCTGTGGAGAAACCATGAGGGGTTGATAGTAGCGCCTCTAGATCTCTTAGGTCTGATGATTCAAGAAGCACATGGCTTAGCTCATGTTGCGAGGGGGAGGTTCACAGAAAGATCACAAAGGAATATGGTTTTGGGCTCCATATTTGTTTGAACAAATTGATTATTTGATAGGAAGATGCACTATCTGTCTTAAAAATAATGTTCGAAGAGGATACCTGTTCATCCAGGTTACATTCCTACACCCAGGGGTCCTATGCGTGAGTTGGTCATTGACTTTGTTGATATGATAAAACCAGTTGATGGGAAAAGATACATGTTGGTGGTTGTAGATAGATTTTCACGATGGACGGAAGCTTGTCCAACCAAGCGTAAGGATGCTCAGTCAGTTGCCAAGTTCTTATGTAAAGAGGTCATAAGCAGGTGGGGATTACCCGATCGAATATCCTCAGACAATGGAAGAGAATTTGTGGATAAATCAGTAAAATTGATGTTGCAAAAATTGGGAATTAAGCAACGTCTTGGAGCAGTTTATCACCCACAAAGTCAGGGGATGTGTGAAAGAATGAACGGTGTCTTGAAAAAATCGCATTGTGAAGATTTGTCAACATACAGGTCTAAACTGGATAGCGGCGCTTCCTTTAGCACTAATGGTGTGTCGCTCAAGTGAGCTACGTGATTTACGTATGACACCCCATGAGTTGTTAACAGGAAGGAGGATGCCAACGCCTTGTTTACGAACAAGTGGAAAGGGTCCAAGCTTGGCCCTGTTGGAAGATGAAATGAGAGCGTACGTTACATATATGGCCAATTTTCATAAAAAGTTGTCCACATATGTTTCTGACAGGCAAGGACAAGAAGAGGTGTAGAAGGAGCTTGAGGAGGATAGGAGGAATACAGTACAACCGGGAGACAAAGTATTCGTAAAGGTATTCAGAAGGAAGTGGTATCACGAACGTCGTGAAGGACCATTTGAAGTGGTTCGTAGTACTGGAACAGCTGTCCAGGTTAAGGGGTCTCCTACGTGGTATCATTTGTCACATTGTGTTAAAGCACCTCCAGAAGAGGGGCCACGTGCAGAGAGAGAGGATGGAGATAGGGGAGAACAGGAAGAGGGAGAGATTGTCAGTGTTGGGGTTAACGTTGATACTGGTGACACTTCTGATGATGCCAGAGATGACTATGCAGGGGATGGAAAGGACAGGGGATTTGGGGAAATTGATTTTCAATACGTCCCAGAAGCAACAGGAATATTTCAATGGGATGTGAAGCAGCAGAGACCACCAAGGGCAACTCTGTTGCAGGAGAAGCTGGTGAGTCAGTTGGACAAAATAGGCCTAGACCAGTTAGGAGAAAAGTCAGACCAAAAGCGGTACGAAAACTAGGAATGTAATAACAACAATAACGCCAACACGTCAGTCTGTTATAACAACGGTGGTAAACAAGTTAACTCTTTCAACTTTGAGAGGTATTAAAGCCATAAATATATCGCATTCGATTACAAAGGGAACCAATAGTGCCAGCAACTAAATCAACTACTTTAATGGTAACTTTGGAAGGATTTAATGGTACGACGGCAATAACAAATGTAGGAGGTATGATACCGACACTAACAACTTTTCTAAAAATAAATGATGTAAAAGAAATGACTCAGCAAATAGTGGTAGAGAACAATATAGGTTCATCTGAAATAGTACAGGATAATATAATGGAAGTACAGGAGGATTTCTTGGGCTTCAACTTAACATCAGAAGATACATCTGATCAATATCGCTCAGTAGGGAAAAGAGACGCTAAATGGAAAGCATTTGGATTTGATTCGGCTGTTTTGAAAATTAAAGATCAATGGGCGGGGAGAAATCTTTGGTTTCAGCAGATAACTCATGCTGTAAGATCAGTGAGGAATCTTGAGGGTCCATGTTTGTTGAGGATTCCAGCACCAGAGACGTGGGGTTCAATTTTACAGACGGTCGCGCAACCATTGTCGGGTGGGTGTCAGGCCTATGCGTTGAGATGGTTGTTGTATCATCAACGAGCATTAACAGATAAAGACATGTTGTTGTCACAACATTTGTATAGGCCTAGGTATAAGTGTTCTTGGTTAAGTGAATTTCCCTATGTGAATATGTTGGATGGTAAAGAAAGTCAGGTGACAATGATCCCTGAAGCATTTGAGGTGAGAGGAGTGAGGGCTAAAAGTTGTTTTTGTTCTAATAATACAGAGGAAGTAAATGGTATGTTCATGGGAATATCAGATTGTGATAGTTATTTGATGACTTTGGGTAAAAATGGACAAAAGGTTAAAGTTGATCAATATAATGTAACTTTTTATGCACCAGGTAGTAAGGAGGGCAGGACTTTACTAGTGAGAGATCAATTTGTCATTATGAATGTAACTATTGGGAATTTTAGAGATATTTGGTGGGTTTGTGGGGATAAAGCCTATATATTCTTACCTTATGGATGGAAAGGATGTTGTTACATGTCAACGTTAAAGCTTCCATATGAGGTGTTTACAATTAGAAGAGGAGTCGCACCGACCACAGATCAATCTGAAATTACTGTTGAAAATAGGGTTAAAAGAGACATGGCTAAATTTACTAATCTTGAAGCCTACCATTGGAGAATAAGTCTGGGAGAGAAGTGGGGACTTGGTCTTTTTCCATGGTATGGTGTAACATTTTTAGCAGATCATATTGATAATATTACATATACGTTGCAGGGCTTTGCGAATGAAACAATAAGAGGGTTTAACCTTCTGTCAAATGCTCAAAGAAGTCACAGACTGACGTTGTTGAAACATGACATGGCTCTTGATTATATTTTGGCAAGACAAGGTGGCTTATGTTTGGCTATGAATCTGACGGGGGATGATTGTTATACTTTGATCCCAGATAGTTCCGATAATATCACAAGTGTTATAGATGCTTTGAAGAATATCAGGGATGCATTTGGAAGATCTGAGAAAGCTGGATGGTCAGCGAAGTCTTGGTTGCAAGATCAGTTAGGCCCAATAGGAGCAGTGATGGTTCAGATTTTAATCGCAGCTCTGATAGCGCTGTGTGTGATGTTTTGCTTTTGTACTTTGTTACTGACCTTTGCAAAAGCTATGATATTAAGATGGGTTGGTGTTGTGATGCCTGGAGACAACACTCAGATGCCGTTGTTGATTGTTCCTGATCTGGACGAAGATGGACGAGGGGGTCTAGATGGACTACTGATGGATAAATATCCTTTTTGATTATTTGATCATTTTACAATTTTTTTTCAATATTAGTGTGATTTTTAGTATGATTTATGAATCAAGGGGGGAATGGGTTTATGTGATTCATGCATCATTTATATATCAGTTTTATAGTCTTAGTGGATAGTGATGTTTAATTTGAAAGTGTTTTTTTGGAAAAGATACTGTTTGGTCTTTTCTTTTTCTTCCAGAGGCATTTGGGAGAACATGTGGAGATTGGAATACTCAAACAAAGACAATATGAAGGGACAATATGACTGGAGGAGATGAAACAAGGAGGGTGTGGCCGATTCCATCATTAACAAGTCCATTGGAAGTCGAGACTACGGAGGAGATGAAGTGTAGTGGACTACATTCCAGTGTCTGCAATGAAATATAGACATATTTGATGTGTAATACATAATTGTGTCATATTCTTAGGTATTGATTTTAGTAGAATGATGTTTGATGTTATTGAATGCAGATGAGGATCTTAGATGCTTTTGTTTATTTCGATGGGGTTTAGGGACAGAAGGTCTAGGAAGGGAGAGATTCATTGTACGATTCGATGGGTTGACCAGCCGTACAATGGATATTTATGGATAGGATTTTGTTTACATGTGTATTTAATTACATCATAGTTTCAAATGCATTTACATGGTTAATGAGGTTATCTGGAGTACCGACGGTGGTTGCCTGGGGCAGAGGGACCGTGAGAGAATTTTACTGTCTTGATTGATATGGATGGATGGCTGCTGGACAGTTTTTCGCTCTTACACTCCATAGAGATTTCTTCATATGTCATAGTAATGTATTCATACTTCACAAACAGTTGTTCATATGTCATAGTAATGTATTTACACTTCATAAACAGTTATTTCATAGAAAGGTATTTACACTCTAGAGAAGAATGTTTTTGGTTTAAGGTTAAAGATACTCAATAAGATAAATTGTTACTGGTCATAATCCTATTGTTGTCGAGACTTTTTAGTTTTGTCTCGAAGGGGGGAATATGTAGTATATTAAAATTATGTCTTTGTTAACGGTTTTTCATGAAGAAATGGAAGGTTGATTATTGCTATTAAGAGGGAAGGTTTTAGCGTGACGTCACATATGACAAACCGGAAGTGGGTGGGAAGATACGGGGATTGAACAGTAGAGGGAGCTATTCAACTCTTGGAAGGCTATATAAAGGGGGGAGCAACGACGGAGAGTTAGAATGCAGCAAGATTTAATTGGGTCTGGTTCTCCGGACATTGTGTCTGTACTTACGCTGGAACCTCGTGGTTTGAATAAAGGCCTTTGAACACGATCCAGTCTAAGCAGACTCTTTTAATTGATGGTAACACCTACGATTGACGTATACTACAGTAGCATTGCATTTAAATTGTTTTAATTGGGTCAAACGTTTCGGGTAGCCTTCCACAAGCTTCCCACAATAAGTTGGGTGAATTTTGGCCCATTCCTCCTGACAGAGCTGGTGTAACTGAGTCAGGTTTATAGGTCTCCTTGCTCGCACACACTTTTTCAGTTCTGCCCACACATTTTCTATAGGATTGAGGTCAGGGCTTTGTGATGGCCACTCCAATACCTTTACTTTGTTGTCCTTAAGCCATTTTGGCACAACTTTGGAAGTATGCTTGGGGTCATTGTCCATTTGGAAGACCCATTTGCGACCAAGCTTTAACTTCCTGACTGATGTCTTGAGATGTTGCTTCAATATATCCACATAATTTTCCTTCCTCATGATGCCATCTATTTTGTGAAGTGCACCAGTCCCTCCTGCAGCAAAGCACCCCCACAGCATGATGCTGCCACCCCCATGCTTCACGGTTGGGATGGTGTTCTTCGGCTTGCAAGGGACCCCTTTTTTCCTCCAAACATAATGATGGTCATTATGGCCAAACAGTTCTATTTTTGTTTCATCAGACCAGAGGACATTTCTCCAAAAAGTACGATCTTTGTCCCCATGTGCAGTTGCAAACTGTAGTCTGGCTTTTTTTATGGTGGTTTTGGAGCAGTGGCTTCTTCCTTGCTGAGCGGCCTTTCAGGTTATGTCGATATAGGACTCGTTTTACTGTGGATATAGATACTTTTGTACCTGTTTCCTCCAGCATCTTCACAAGGTCCTATGCTGTTGTTCTGGAATTGATTTGCACTTTTCACACCAAAGTACGTTCATCTCTAGGAGACAGAACGCATCTCCTTCCTGAGCGGTATGACGGCTGTGTGGTCCCATGGTGTTTATACTTGCGTACTATTGTTTTTACAGATGAACGTGGTACATTCAGGCGTTTGAAAATTGCTCCCAAGGATGAACCAGACTTGTGGAAGTCTACAATTTTTTTCCCTGAGGTCTTGGCTGATTTATTTTGATTTTCCCATGATGTCAAGCATAGAGGCACTGCGTTTGAAGGTAGGCCTTGAAATACATCCACAGGTACACCTCCAATTGACTCAAATGATGTCAATTAGCCTATCAGAAGCTTCTAAAGCCATGACATCATTTTCTGGAATTTTCCAAGCTGTTTAAAGGCACAGTCAACTTAGTGTATGTAAACTTCTGACCCATTGGAATTGTGATACAGTGAATTATAAGTGAAATAATCTGTCTGTAAACAATTGTTGGAAAATGTACTTGTGTCATGCACAAAGTAGATGTCCTAACCGACTTGCCAAAACTATAGTTTGTTAACAAGAAATTTGTGGAGTGATTGAAAAACGAGTTTTAATGACTCCAACCTAAGTGTATGTAAACTTCCGACTTCAACTGTATGTATGATTACAATTACCACATTTTTGAGGAGGCACCCCACCATTAAAATTCACCTTACATGACTAGCTGAATGGTAAGAAATCCAATTAACTTCTTGAGGGTGGACTTCATTGACAAGTTACATAAATTACAATCTGCATGGTGAACGGCTGAACACATTTTCTCTTTATAAGGAAGAGAAAGAAATAGACACATACCAGGAATGATACACAGCTCTAGGCTCCAGTCAGGGGCTTTTGGGCCCACAAATACCTCTCATGTATTCATTTAAAAGGCCTTTGATTCCTGCCTCACTGCAGAGTCAAAGCGAAGGCTGTAACAGAGGCTCTGGAGGCTGATTGTGAAGCAGTGTGAGTCCTCCCATAGTTCTGGGGGCCGTATTGATCTGTAACACCAGGCATAGGAACATAAGAAGGGGCTATGTGGAGGTAAGGTGACTGACTCACGCTGAGACCAAACACCCAGGAAATGCTCTGTCTCGCTCAGGTCACCTCAATACTGCAGTTTGATCAGTAGCACTTATGGTTGGAGTTGATTGGGGACTTTCATATCTTTCATATTAAATAGAGAAGTCTGTCTGCCATAGGCTGATATCAAGGCAAAGGGTGGCTACTTTGAAGAATCTCAAATATAAAATATATTTTGATTTATTAAACACTTTTTTGATTACTACATGATTCCATATGTGTTATTTCATAGTTTTGATGTCTTATTCTACAATGTAGAAAATAGTAAAAATAAAGACAAACCCTTGAATGAGTAGGTGTGTCCAAACTTTTGACTGGTACAAATGTGAAACCAGTCACATGGCAGCAAACTGAAACATATCAACATATCACCTTTTCCACATGAAATCCTGGTCTTATACTGTAACTTGCAGGGATGAAATTTGGAGAACCAACCTATAGGCTTCTGTAGCCATGCGCAAATGACAGTAGGCCTATAGTGCCACACCCACCGAGTTGATTAATGATTTCTAGAATGTTTTAATTACAGGGCCTTCAGACAATATTCACACCCCTTGACGTTTTCCACATTTTGTTGTGTTGCAGCCTGATTTTAAAATGGATTAAATTGAGATTTTGTTGTTACTGGCCTACACACAATAAATACCCGATAATGTCAAAGTGTATTTATGTTTTTCAAAAAAGCTGACATTTCTTGAGTCAATAAGTATTCAACCCCTTTGTTATGGCAAGCCTAAATAAATTCAAGAGTGAAAATGAGTTTAACAAGTCACTATGTGTGCAATAATAGTGTTTAATAAGATTTTTGAATGACTACCTCATCTCTGTACCCAACACATACAATTATCTGCAAGGTCCCTCAGTCGAGCAGTGAATTTCAAACACAGATTCAACCATAAATACAAGGGAGTTTCCAATGCTCGCAAAGAAGGGCACCTATTGGTAGATGGATAAAAAAAAGTAGACATTGAATATCCGCTTGAGCATGGTGAAGTTATTAATTACACTTTGGATGGTGTATCAATACACCCAGTCACTACAAATATACAGGCGTCATTCCTAACTCAGTTAAAACAGTCACCGTTGGCTTCATGATGAAATCCCTGAGCAGTTTCATTCCTCTCCGGCAACTGAGTTAGGAAGGACGCCTGTATCTTTGTAGTGACTGGGTGTATTGATACACCATCCAAAGTGTACAGAGTTTAATGGCTGTAATATGACAAAAATTGAGGATGGAACAACAACATTGTAGTTACTCCACAACACTAACCTAAATGACAAAGTGAAAAAAATATCCCCCCGCAAAATAATTCTAAACATATTCCAAAACATGCATCCTGTTTACAATAAGGCACTAAAGTAAAACCGCAAAAAATATGGCAAATAAATTAACTTTATGTCTTGAATACCAAATGTTATGTTTGGGGCAAATCCAAAACAACACATCACTGAGTACCGCTCTTCCTATTTTCAAGCATGGCGGTGGCTGCATCATGTTATGGGTATGCTTGTCACCTTCAAGCTCTAGGGAGTCTTTCAGGATAAAACAGAAACGGAATGCAGCTAAGCACAGGAAAAATCCTAGAGGAAAACCTGGTTCAGCCTGCTTTCAACCAGACACTGGGAGATGAATTCACCTTTCAGCAGGACAATAACCTAACACCCAAGACCAAATCAAATCCAATTCAAACATGCGCCCAATACAACAGGTGTAGACCTTACCGTAAAATGCTTACTTACAAGCCCTTAACCAACAATGCAGTTCAAGAAATAGAGTTAAGAAAATATTTACGAAATAAAATAAAGTAAACAATAAAATAAAAAGTAACAATAAAATAACAATAACGAGGCTATATACAAGGGGTACCGGTACAGAGTCAATGTGCGTGGGTACAGGTTAGTCGAGGTAATTTGTACATGTAGGTAGGGATAACGTGACTATGCATGGGCGGGGGGGTCAATGTAAATAGTCAGAGCGGCCATTTTATTAATTGTTCAGCAGTCTTATGGCTTGGGAGTAGAAGCTGTTGAGGAGCCTTTTGGACCTAGTCTTGGCGCTCCGTTACCGCTTGCCGTACGGTAGCAGAGAGAACAGTCTATGACTTGGGTAACTGGAGTCGTTGACAATTTTATGGGCCTTCCTCTGACACCGCCTAGTATATAGGTCCTGGATGGCAGGAAGCTTGGCCCCAGTGATGTACTGGGCCGTGCGCACTACCCTCTGTAGCGCCTTACGGTCGGATGCCGAGCAATTAACATACCAGGCGGTGATGCAACCGGCCAGGATGCTCTCAATGGTGCAGCTGTAGAACTTTTTGAGGATCTGGGGACCGATGCAAAATCTTTTCGGTCTCCTGAGGGGGAAAAGGTGTTGTCGTGCCCTCTTCACGACTGTCTTGGTGTGTTTAGACCATGATAGTTTGTTGGTGATGTGGACACCAAGGAACTTGAAACTCTTGACCCGCTCCACTACAGCCCCGTCGATGTAAATGGGGGCGTTTTCGGCCCTCCTTTTCCTGTAGTCCACGATCAGCTCCTTTGTCTTGCTCATGTTGAGGGAGAGGTTGTTGTCCTGGAACCACACTGCCAGGTCTCTGATCTCCTCCCTATACGCTGTCTCATCGTTGTCGGTGATCAGGCCTACCACTGTTTTGCCATCAGCAAACTTCATGATAGTTTTGGAGTCGTGCTTGGCCACGCAGTCATGGGTGAACAGGGAGTACAGGAGGGGACAAAGCACGCACCCCTGAGGAGCCCCCGTGTTGAGGATCAGCGTGGCAGATGTGTTGTTGCCTACCCTTACCACCTGGGGGCAGCCCGTCAGGAAGTCCAGGATCCAGTTGCAGAGGGAGGTGTTTAGTCCCAGAATCCTTAGCTTAGTGATGAGCTTTGTGGGCACTATCGTGTTGAACGCTGAGCTGTAGTCAATTAACAGCATTCTCACATAGGTGTTCTTTTTGTCCAGGTGGGAAAGGGCAGTGTGGAATGCGATTGAGATTGCGTCATCTGTGGATCTGTTGGGGTGGTATTGGAGTTGGAGTGGGTCTAGGGTTTCCGGGATGATGGTGTTGATGTGAGCCATGACCAGCCTTTCAAAGCACTTCATGGCTACCGATGTGAGTGCCACGGGCCGGTAGTAATTTAGGCAGGTTTCCTTCGCTTTCTTGGGCACAGGGACTATGGTGTTCTGCTTGAAACATGTAGGTATTACAGACTGGGTCAGGGAGAGTTTTAAAATGTCAGTGAAGACACTTGTCAGTTGGTCCGCGTATGCTCTGAGTACATGTCCTAGTAATCCGGTCAGTTGACCGGTTTAAAGGTCTTGCTCACATCGGCTACGGAGAGCATGATCACACAGTCGTCCGGAACAGCTGGTGCTCTCATGCATGCTTCAGTGTTGCTTACCTTGATGCGAGTATAAAAGGCATTTAGCTCATCTGGTAGGCTCGTGTCACTGGGCACCTCATGGCTGGGTGTCCCTTTGTAGTCCATAATAGTTTGCAATCCCTGCCACATCGGACGAGTGTCAGAGCCGATGTAGTAGGATTCAATCTTAGTCCTGTGTTGAAGCTATGCCTGTTTGATGGAGTTGCTTACCAAGAAGATAGTGAATGTTCCTGATAGGCCGAGTTACAGTTTTTACTTAAATCTTCTTGAAGATCTATGGCAAGACCTGAAAATGGTTTTCTAGTAATGATCAACAACACATTTGACAGAGCTTGAAGAATTCTGAACAGAATAATGGGCAAAAGTTGCACAAACCAGGTGTGGAAAGCTCTTAGAGACTTACTCAGAAAGACTCACAGCTGTAATCACTGCCAAAGGTGATTATAACATGTATTGACTCAGGGTGTAGAATACTTATCTAATCAAGATATATTCATTTTTTGTGTTGTTGGTTTTTACACATTTTAGAATTTTTCTTCCACTTTGACATTACAGAGTATTTTGTGTAGATCGTTGACCAAAAAAATTACAATGAAATTCATTTTAATTCCACTTTGTAACACAACAAAATGTGGGGTTTGAATACTTACTGAAGGCACAGTACATACATTTCACTGTAGTTTTTACAGTTTGTATTGTGTTAAATATTAGCCACTATTGGCAGCCACCATCAGTTATACACACAACAAAATGTAAAAAATCAAGGGGTGTGAATACTTTCTGAACTTACTGTATATGTCCAGACTTTTCACTGTATTTTTTTATAATTTGTATTGTGTTAAATAGTAGCCACTATCGGTAGCTACCGTCAGTTATACCCACAAACATTTATAACTGTCACTTTAGTGTTTCCTTACATTTTGCATCATTACATTACATTGTTAGTTTACCTTTCTTTGTTTATGTAAAAACAAAATTGGGGGGTGGGGGGGTAGATAAGCTTTAATATTGCAGATAGATTGTGGTTTCTATCAACGTAATTGTCTGCATCATTTCCAATCCCCCATATATATTTTTTGTAAATATATATACTATTTTAAATATATATTTTGTAAATATATTTTCCTTCTTTATTATCTTATAATATATAATATGCCATTTAGCAGACGCTTTTATCCAAAGCGACTTACAGTCATGCGTGCATACATTTTTTTTTTGTTGTGTGTATGGGTGGTCCCGGGGATCGAACCCACTACCTTGGCGTTACAAGCGCCGTGCTCTACCAGCTGAGCTACAGAGGACCACAGTCTCAATCTTCCCCTAACCCTACCACCCCTAGTTTACCTTTCTTTCCACTGTCACGTTTGTGTGGTTGTT